>NC_046155.1:160112884-160365384 GCF_011064425.1 Rattus rattus
CTGAAAACACAACATGCCCGGTCCTAGAGGAATTCTGCCTCTGTTTGTCCCGATTCCACCAGGCAAGTCACTTGCAGCAGATAAGTTAGTCTTACCTGTGGTCCCTAGGCTCAAGTTAGCTCTCGGGGTGCTGCCCACAGGCTCTCCGGGGCGGCAGCGACCAGGAAGATCTGCGCCGCCCCTTCCGGGAGCCTCCATGCACCAGGGTTCCAGATGGATTCTGGTGCTTTCCTCTGGAATCAGTAATGTGTGCAGAGAGCAGTCTCTTCTGGTTTCGCAGCCGTGTCTGCCTCTCTGAAGGTTTAGCTCTCCCTCCCACGGGATTTGGGTGCAGAGAACTGTTTATCCGGTCTGTTTCCTTCAGGTTCCGGCGGTGTCTCAGGCAGGGCTCCTGCCGCTCCTGGGCCCCAATACTCTTAAAACTATTCCACAAAATAAAAACAGAAGAAATATTACCCAATTCCTTCTTTGAAGCCACAATTATGCTTATACTTAAACCACACAAAGATCCTGCAAAGAAACAGAACTTCAGACCAATTTCCCTCATGAATATTGGTGCAAAAATACTCAATAAAATTCTCACAAACCAAATCCAAGAACACATCAAAATCATCATTCACCATGATCAAGCAGGCTTCATCCCAGGGATGCAAGGAGGGTTCAATATACGGAAACCCATCAATGTAATCCACTATATAAACAAACTCAAGGGAAAAAACACATGATCATCTCATTAGATGCTGAGAAAGCATTTGACAAAATTCAACACCCCTTCTTTTTAAAAGTCTTAGAAGGATCAGGAATTCAAGGTCCATACCTAAACATAGTAAAAGCAATATACATCAAACCAGTAGCCAACATCAAACTAAATGGAGAGAAACTTGAAGCAATCCCACTAAAATCAGGCACTAGGCAAGGCTGCCCACTCTCTCCCTACTTATTCAATATAGTTCTTGAAGTTCTAGCCAGAGCAATCAGACAACAAAAGGAGATCAAAGGGATACAGATTGGAAAAGAAGTCAAAATATCACTATTTGCAGATGATATGATAGTATATATGAGCAACCGCAAAAATTCTACTAGAGAACTCCTACAGCAGATAAACGGCTTCAGCAATGTGGCTGGATATAAAATTAACTCAAACAAATCAGTAGCCTTCCTCTACACAAAGGATAAACAGGCTGAGAAAGAAAGTAGGGAAATGACACCCTTGACAATAGTCACAAATAATGTAAAATAGTTTGGTGTATCTCTAAGCAAACAAGCAAAAGATCTGCATGACAAGATCTTCAAGTCTCTGAAGAAAGAAATCAAAAAAGATCTCAGAAGATGGAAAGGTCTCCCATGCTCATGGATTGGCAGGACAAATATATTAAAGATGGGCATCTTGCCGAAAGCAATCTACAGATTCAATGTAATCCACATTAAAACTCCAACTCATCACTTCTCGGCCTTTTGGCTAAGATGAAGTGTAAAACTCCAACTCAATTCTTCATAGACTTAGAAAAAGCAATTTGCAAATTCATTTGAAATAACAAAAAAACCCTAGTGAAAACTATTCTCAACAATAAAAGAACTTCTGGGAAAATCACCATCCCTGACCTCAAGCTGTATTACAGAGCAATAGTGATAAAAAACTGCATGGTATTGACACAGAGACAGGCAGGTAGATCAATGACCTATGGTCACTTGATCTTTGACAAAGGAGCTAAAACTATCCAATGGAAAAAACAGTATTTTCAACAAATGGTGATTGGTACAAAACTCAAGTCCAAATGGATCACGGACCTCCACATAAAACAACAGATTGAGAAAAAATATTTACCAACCCTACATCCAATAGAGGGCTAATATCCAAAATATACAAAGAACTCAAGAAGTTAGACTCTAGAGAACCCAATAACCCTATTAAAAATGGAGTACAGAGCAGAAAAGGGAATTCTCTACTGAGGAATCTCACATGGCTCAGAAGCACTGAAATGTTCAACATCTTTAGTCATAAGGGAAATGCAAATCAAAACAACCCTGAGATTCCACCTCGCACCAGTCAGAATGGCTAAGATCAAAGACTCGGGTGACAGTAGATGCCGGGGAGGATGTGGAGAAAAAGGAACACTCCTCCATTGTTGGTGGGATTGCAAGCTGGTACAACCACTCTAGAAATCAGTCTGGCAGTTCCTCAGAAAATTGGAAATAGTTCTACCTGAAGACCCAGCTATACCACTACTGGGCATACACCCAAAAGATGCTGTAATATATAACATGGACACATGCTCCACTATGTTTATAGCAGCCTTATTTATAATAACCAGAAGCTGGAAACAACCCAGATGCCCTTCAACAGAGAAATGGATACAGAAAATGTGGTACATCTACACAATGGAGTACTACTCAGCTATTAAAAACAATGACTTCATGAAATTTGCAGGGAAATGGATTGAACTAGAAAATGTCCTGAGTGAGGTAACCTAGACACAAAAGAAGACACATGGTATGTATTCACTGATAAATGGATATTAGCCCAAAAGCTCACAATGCCCATGATACAACCCACAGACCATATGGAGCATAGAAGGAAGACCAGGGTGTTGATGATACATTGAGGGGAGAACAGAATGATTGGGGGAGGTAGATGGAGGGGTAACCTGGGAAGGAGAAAGGAGGGGAGGGAATAAGGGGGCAGTATCCAGGTACTTTAGGGGACAGGAGATTGAATAAAAATAGGTAGCAGGGGAATGGGTGTAGGATAAGGAAATGGGAGTAAAGAGAATCTCCAAGGACCCAAATGGGATGATTTTAGCAGAGAAGGGCAGATAGAACCTGTAGAGACCACCTCCAGTTGATTGGCATGGCCCTCTGGTTGAGGGATGGGGCCACACACCCATCTCAAAAGTTTTTAACCCAGAATTTTCCTGTCCATAGGAAGAACAGGGGGAAAAAATTAAGCCGAGACTGAAGGAAGAGTCATCTGGGAACTGCTCCACCTGGGGATCTGTCCGGTCTGCAGACAAGAAACCTGACATGGTTGCTGACAGGAACCTGGTATGGCTGTTCCTTGGGAGGTTCAGCCAGCAACTGACCAATGCAAACGTGGCTTGGAGCCAACCATGAGACTGAGCTCAGGGACCTTGGTGGGAGAGTTGACAGAAGGACTTGGAGGAGCTGGGGGCAGAGGTTGCAACCCCATAAGAAGAACATCAACCTGGCCGGACCACCCAGTACTCCCAGGGACTAGACCACCAACCAGGGAGTGTACAGGGAGGAATCCATGGCTCCGGATATATAGGCAGCAGAGGATGAGCTTGTCTGACAATGGGAGGGGAGGCCCTTGGTCCTGTGGAGGTTTGATGCCCCAGCTTAGGAGGATGCTGGAGGAGTGGGGCGGTAGAGGGTAGGTGCGGGGGTCGGGGGGAGTACTCTCATAGAGGCAAAAGGGAGGGAGGAGATTGTTGGATGGGGAATTGTGGAGGGGTAACTGGGAAGTGGAATATCACATGAGATGTAAACGAATGGAATGATTAATAAAAACAACAAAAAATAAAATTTTTTTTTAAAAAAATTCAATCGTAAGACATTTTCTTTTTTTTTTTTTTTTTTTTTTTTTTTTTTAGTTCTTTTTTTGAGCTGGGGACCCAACCCAGGGCCTTGCGCTTCCTAGGTAAGCGCTCTGCCACTGAGCTAAATCCCCAGCCCCGTAAGACATTTTCTTAACGAGTGATTGAAGGGGGAGGGCCCAGTTCATGTGGGCGGTGCCATCCCTGGGCTGGTGGTGCCGGGTTCTACAAGAAAGCAGGCTGAGCAAACCATGAGAAGCAAGCCAGCAAGCAACCTCTATGTCAGCTCCTGCCTCCAATATCTTACCTCATTTGAGTTCCTGTCATGACTTCCTCTGGTGATGAACAGCAATGCACAAGGTCAAGCCAAATAAACCCGTTCCTAAACCCGTTCCTCCCGTCTTGCTTTTCCGTCACGGTGTTTCACTGCAGCAGTAGAAACCTAAGACAATCCTGGAAGTCTACTTTGCGAACAGGAAACTAAAGATTGTATGGTTTTTGTATGTTTGGTTGGCTGGGGTGTTTGTTTTTTGTTGTTTGGTAGGTTTTGTTTTTGTTTCGTCTATTAAGTCGTGGAGATTAACTCTCAATTTTAAAAAGGAGTTTCTTATTATTTAGATATTCCACGGTCTAGAAGAAAGGCACATCTGTGTCTCAGATCCCTAAGTTTTCAAACAGTACATTTTGGATTAGAAAGGAAAACTATGTTCTTCTAAATAGAAAATCAAGACAGCGTTGCCTTACATTTGATACCATTCTTGTTTCTCCCTCAACTATTGTCATCGTTAGGATGGGTCTGGGGTTCCAAGAAAACAACCACACAATCCAAGGTATTTGGGAAACGTCGAACGTTTCACTTGTGTAGAATGGTGCTAGGCAGCACTAAGGCAGGCAGGCCCGGCTGGCCCTGCTGGGCGTTTATTCCTGTACCTCACTCTGATTGGTCAGAGCATGGCCTCACATTCCCATTCACTCTGATCTCAGGGAAATGCTCGGTGGGGAAGCACTCGCCACATGGTGTCTTTCCAAGTTTCTTTCAAGATGGAACTTCCTTTGTTTTATTTAATGCTTTGATAGAAAAAGAGTACATTTCCTTTACCATCCCCACACTAATCAGAATACTGAAGGGCATTGTTACTGGTTCCCTGGCGATCCCAATGAGCAGAGACAGCCATCGAATCTTTATACTGTGTTTTATTTTAAGAGACAGCTATCTGAGAAGACAGTGAATTAGAACCTTAAGAAATCTGCCTTTCCTTTCATCTTTAAGCAGTGACTACGGCAGGAGGGAAAACAAAGGCAGTCAATCATGTGAAGACTTAATCCGGCCCCTCTGGGCAGGTGGCCAGCCATGTTTCTAAGCCTTAGGAAATCACGACTTTCTCCCTATCATCTCTTCTGTACGTGTAGTGGGAGTGGGTTCTACTCCTCCTTGTCATCTGCATGTAGCAGGGGGAGTTCACATAAAACAAGGCCACTGAGTTTGGCATTCTCCCGAGCCTTTGTCTGAGTGATAACTAGAATGAAGGTTCACTCAGAACAAAGCATTAACAGTGTAAGTACTGAGCTACTTAAAATGTGCACATACAGATTTCCTCCTACAGAATGAAGTAGAAATGTGTTTTGCAATGTAGTCGACAAGGAGTGCTATGCCATAGTGAAACCCTCTCCTGTGGTCCTCTCCTCCTGTCTCCCACCGTCAGTAGTGTAAAAGGCATATACACCGCTTATGTCTTACTTGTATAGCTAAGGTTATTGGATGAGAGTACATTTTTTTTTTCTCCAAGTGAAGACTGACTCTGCCAGACACATTCCATGAAAGTCAAAATGAATCACTGGTGTTTAAGACCAAAGGTGTCAAACATGGAAGAAAAAAAAAAAACCGGCAAAGCTTATTAAAATTCTAGCATGTAAATGACTATTCTTCTGCAAAATAGGACGCTCACAATGGGAAAAGTGGAAAAACTAAGTAGAAATCATAGATAATTTATGAACAAGGCATACACCATTCTAAACCAGGTAGATATATTAACTAGACTTAAGCATTTTTTTATTTCATTGTATTTTACTTTTTAAAATGAGGATACTTAGTCAAACTTGGCTCCACAAAAATATAAAGCCTTACTACTTTACATTATATCATTATATCAAATCTTCTCACACCGGGAAGAAAAAAATATCTCCTACAGAACTCCTCTGCGTGGAAATTCTAATTTTACACTTATTTTCAGCACAGCCTCCTGCTCATGAATACGTCAAAACATTACTTCTCTTAGACCACCATCTAGTGGAAAGATAAACACCGCACTAAGGTAATACCAAAGAGCTATTACAAGGCACAGACCATATTCATCTTTCTGAATTACCTCGCTCAGGATGATTTTTTTTTCTAGTTTTATTCATTTCCTATTGTTTTCTAATGTGTAAACGAACTGCATTTTCTTTATCAATTCTTCAGTTGAGGGACATCTAGGTTGTTTACAGTTTCTGGCTATTATGACTAGAACAGCAACAAACATATTTAAGCAAGTGTCCTTGTGGTAGAATGAGGTGTCTTTTAAGTATAGGACAAAGAGTGGTATAGGAGGACATTGAGGTACTACCGTATTGATTTCCACAGTGGCTGTACACATATGCACTCCACCAGCAACAGATGACTCTTCCCTTACCCTATAACCTTGCCACTAAGGGCCACCTCTTGTGTTCCTGGCCTTAGCCATTCTGACAGGTATAAGAAGAAATAGCAAAGAAGTTTTGATTTGCATTTCCCTGATGGCTAAGAACATTGAATGTTGCTTTAAATGTTTCTCAGCCATTTGAGTTTGCTATACTGTGAATTCCCTACATAGATCTGTACCTGTTTTTTAATTGTATTATTTCATCTTTTACAATACTAATTTCTTTATATACACACACACACACACACACACACACACACACACACACACACACACACAGTGTGGGTGGTGGTAGCGGTGGTGGTGGTGTGCGTGTGTGTGTGTGTGTGTGTGTGTGTGTGTGTGTGTGTGTATGTGTGTGTTCTTCCTTCCCTTTGATTTTGCTGATCTGAGATTATTTATTTCCTGTGTTTTCATGGATGCAGTTAACCTCCTTAGGTTGTTTTCTTTCTAGCGCCTTCTCTAGGGCTGGATTTATAGATAAACCTAGTTTAAGTTTGGTTTTATTGTGGAATACCTCATTTTCTCCATCTATAGCGATTTAAATTTTTGCTGAGTATAACAGTCTGGGCTGGCATCTGCGGTCACTTAGAGTCTGCCACACACCTCCTGGGGCCCTTTTGGCTTTCAGAGTCTCCATTGAGAAGTCAGGTGCAATTTAATAGGGTCTGTCTTTATAAGTTACTTGGTCTTTTTCACATGCAGCTTTTAACGTTCTTTCTTTCTTCTGTATGCCCAGGCTTTTGATTATTAGGTTCTTAGAGAATTCTCTTTTCTGTCCTGCATGATGTTTCATATGATTCTTGTACCTTTATATTGCATCTTCTTCAAGATAAGAAATGTTCATTCTATGATTTTCTTGACGATAGTTTCTGGGCCTTTGAGCTGCATTTCTCCTTTTTCCTCTGTTTCGCTATTCTTAGATTTGATCTTTTCATAATGTCCCAGAGTCCTGCGATGTTTTGTGTTGGGAGTTTTTAGATTTAACATTTTCTTGACCAAGAAAATGTTTCTTGTCTTATATTTTCAGCACCTGAGATTATGTCTTCGGTCATATGATTGAAAAACCCAGAGACCACTCAGCATGACCAAGGTTCAAACTGAGAGTCAGTATTAAGCTAGCCAGCTAGCCACTGTCCAGGGAGAAACACTTCTCACAGAGTATCTTAGAGTTTCCATTGCTGTGCAGAGACACCATGACCAAGGCAGCTCTTATAAGAACAACTTTTAATTGGGGCTGGCTTATACCTTCAGAGGTTTAGTCCATTATCATCATGGAGGGAAACATGGCAGCACCCAGGCAGACATAGTGGTGCTGGAGAAGGAGCTGAGTTCTGCATCTTGATCCGACTCCAGCCAGGAAAGACTGTCTCATGGGCAACTAGAAGGAAGCTCTCTTCTGCACTGGGCAGAGGCTGACCATAGGATTTCAAAGCCCACCTACACAGTGACACACTCTCTCCAAGGCCACACCTAGTAAACAAGGTCACACCTCCTAATAGTGCTGTTTCTCATGGGCCAAGATTATTCAAACCACCACGCATAGCAACCCTGAATGCACATTAGTTTTGTTTGTTTGTTTCTTACGGGAAAAAAACATAGAAAAGGCCTCATTTTGGTCATCAGTTGTAATGGGAAGCAAGGAGCAGTTTAACATGAGCCAAGAATGTGCAGTTAGCTGGGTCCTGAGTTTCTAGAACAGGATTGGGTGGTTTTCTATGAGCCTTTTTAGGGCAGGGGTTAGAAAGCAAGGGTGGCTTTGGCTGAGATAAGATGGAGAACTTTGCCCTGTTACGCTTCTGTCCCTTATGTTACTTTGGTAAAGCTTGCCCCCTCTGTACTTCCTGTTGAATTTCTTTCATTTCCAGAATTTCCTCAGGTTTAGTTTTCTTAATTGATTCTATTTTTCTTTTTCAGTTTTCAGTTGTTTCCTCCCTTCATTTGATAGGGCTTTCCTTGATTTCTTTAAGGGATTTATTCATTTTCTCCCAATGTTTCTTTACATTCTCCTGGATTTCTTTAAGAGATTTATTAATTTCCTCTTTAAGGACTTCAATCATCTTGATACAATTGGCAATTTTGAGGTCTTTTTCTTGTGCTTCTGCTATGTTGGTATATCCAGAGCTTTCTGTGGTAGTGTTACTGTGCTGTCATGGAGACATATGCCCCTGGCTGTTACTGTTTTTGTTTTTACACTGGTATCTAGGCATCTAGGATTGGGATCATTGAAGGTTTAGGTGTTGGTTTCTGGTTTTGTCTTTATTGGGTGGGTGTTTTGTCCCTTGGTTTCTATTGCCTCTGTGAATTTTAGGAGAGTGTGATGGCTGTTTGTTACCTGGTAGGAAATTATCTGTGGTCCAGATCTCTGTATTCACTGGGGGTACCAGATAAAACATGTTTCTGAGTATTGGGAGCTGACACTGAGCAATGGGAATCGGCCAAGTAGTCTAAAGGCTTCACAGGAGGGAGAAGAATACAGCGTTAACTCGAGATCCGCTTGTTTAGTCTCCTTGGGGTGGGGGTTGATAGTGAAAAGACGTCACCTCCAAGAGGTCTGTTATCGCATGAGAGATTGCTGTACTAAGGAAGTGTTCATGAACCCCGAAACACCAGTCAGGAGCCGATCCAATGCCATCACACCAGGATCTTTATTTGAGCTAACTCAGGCTTAATTCACTGCCAGGCTGTAGAATGGTTCAGGAGGAGGAAAAGCCCTGGAAATTCATTGAGACAAAGTTTTATAGAAATCAGCAAGCAAGAGATGTGTGTTTCTAGCCTGACAGGCATCCAATCAGTGTGCTACTGTGGCCTTTAGCGTGATTGGCTGATGCTGGGACCCAAGCCGTAAACTTAACTTTCGATTTCATTCTAATTTGGGGTTGTTAGGCAGGAGGAGTGGATTTCTTGGGATTAACCTGGAAACTAGTGCTAAACGCTGGATTTGTTGGGAGAGATTAACCTGGAAACCCAGGTTTTGTTGAGATAAGTCTAGAAACTGGATCTAGGCTTGGGTCTTGTTGGGGGTAACTTGGACACTGATGCTAGGTTCTGGCCTGTTGGCTTACTTGAGTTCAAACTTAGGTTAGGTTCTCTAAGACAGAGTTTGAACGCAAAAATTTGGTCTCTCAGGATAAGCCTGGAAATTGGTTCTGGAAGAACAGAAAGGGGAAAAGATCTAATCAACGTACTTGCTTCCCTGTCAGGCGTGACCTGTGGGTTAGCAAGGGGAGACTGCATGAGTTGGGTGCTGGGATAATGCAACAGTGGGGAGAGGGAGGATAGGAGTGGAAGGTTTGTGGATCCACAGGAGATATGGCTGGGAGCAAGGAGGAAGGCCTCAGTAGGTTTCTGTTGCAGAACTAGGAAGGAGACAGAAGGGCTGGGTTTAGAAGAGCAGGAGTGGTAACGGCCTTCAGTTAGCCTACCTGTTCGCCTGGTCTTCTTGGCTGATGTCCTCACAGGGAATGCCTGCTGATTGGAGCTTGGATAATGGGATGAGCTGGGGGAAGGGAGAGTGGAGGAGATCTTTGAGATCCTTTGGGGATGGGATCAAAGGGAAAGACAGACTGTCCACGTGTTCTGCTACAGAGGTGGGAATGGGCTGGGGATTGAGACTGAAGGAGCAAAAGGAGAGATGAAGAGCTGCAATCAGTCTTTGTGTTTCCTTCCCTGGAGGGAGTGGCCTTTGGGTTAACAAGAGGGGCCATGCTGGAGTGGAGGACTAGAAAAGAGCAATGAGCGAGGGAAAAGAATTTGGGAGGGGAATATCTGTGGGATCCACAGATAGGCCAGGTTAGGCAAGGAATGCTGTACCAGGTATTCTATTGCAGAGCTGAGGTGAGACTGAGGGATTGAGTTTGGGAAAACAGAGGGAAAGATAAGGATCTGCACTCAGCCTCCCATCTACATAAAAAGGCAAGAGTGTGACCGAACATGTTAAGTCAGTTAGCTTGGCTTATGTCCTAGCTATAAGACTTTGGGATAAAATTGGATATTATTCATGCTTTTTAATTAAACAGCCATCTTTCATACTTCAATTAATTTTGCTATCTTCCCAATCATTAAGTTAATCAAGGGCTTTTAACTCTAGTTCAAGTAAATTTCATTCAGATTTACAAGCAGCAATTGAGTTAGACATTGTTCAATTATATTTTAAATTTTTCTTTATAAGACTGGGCATAGTGGTGTACACTTTTAATCCTAACACTTGGGAGGTAGAGGCAGGTGGGTTTCCGTGAATTAAAGGCCATCCTGGTCTTCTTAGAAAGTTCTAGAAAGTCAGAACTACATAGAAATACCCTGTCTCAAAAAAAGTCTTTTTAATTTATTTTGTTTAGAAACAAAATTTAGTTGCCTCTGAACTTTGTGCAAATTTCATTCCCTAAGTTGGCAAATATAATCCATGGATTGTTTTTCCAATATGTATATTAGTATACAATAAACACCTATAATTTCAAGTGACAGTCTGCACATTTAACACAACAATCACACTTCCCCATTTCCTTATCTCTAACTTCAAAAAAGTAGGGGGGGAGCAAAAAAAGGAGATGGGATTTAAAGTCAGTCACTGACTCAAAATGGTGAGAATTGGGAGGAATAAAAGCTAGAGAATACATCAGACTCCTGAGGATCTTTCATCCGCTAGGATGCCTATGGGCATCACCGTCTTGAAACAAAGTCATTTCGATGATTCCACGGGAGACTCCCCAAGGAGGAGCACATTAAGCTTCTCTCAAAGAGGGGGAGTGACGTTCATGAGACTAAGAAGAGCCATTTCCAGAGATTCCAATCATCATTATCTAAGAGAAAAAGGGTTGGGGCTAGAGAGATGGCTCAACTGTTAAGAGCACTGGCAGCTCTTCCAAAGGACCCAGGTTCAATTCTCAGCTTCCAAATAGAAACTCACAAGAGTCTGGAAGTACAGTTTCAAGGATCTGACATCCTCACACAGATATACATGCAGGCAAAACACCAATGAATATTAAATAAATAAATAATAAATAATTTTTAGAAAGAAGTAAATGGTTAACTGACATGGGACTTCTCCGTTGTGTTTCTGCCCTTCTAAGTCACCCAGGGAACATGCCACTTGTGGGTGTAAGTAATAAACTAAGTCAGTTAGGGAAACATAGCAATTTGGGGAGGGGGGCTGGCAATGCTCTGTTATACAGAGTAAATAGCTGTTTGTCTCTCCAGGAAAAATCACAATACAAACAAAATAAATGACATGCTCTATTCTCTAAGGTACATGAAGGTTGAACATTTCCCTATAGTTGGCAGTAATGAATCACAGCAAATGCTTTCTTCAGATCATCTAGAGTCTTCCCATGATCCTTTAGTTAAATTGAGAATTTTGCATATATGTATAATGTGATCAAATCCACCACCTCCCATGTTCTCCTCTCCAAATTCTTCTCTTATCCCCTAACCACTTCTCTCTCCAAACTTCATGTTTTGTTTTCAAACTCTCTAGGTCTATTCAGCACTGTCTGTATGTGCATGAGTGTAGAGCCAGCCACTGGAGCTTGGGTAGTCTCTCAAGGCTACATAGCTGAGAGAACTGTCTCACCTACCCAACCAAAGCAATCAACTGTCAGTAGCTATTCAGACAGGGGTGGGTCTTGTTCAGAACTTCTGTTTGTAATCCAGGTTACTGTGGGTTCATGTGTGCAACTGTACCATCATGTCCAGCAAATACTGTGCTTAGAGAATAATCTATTACTATCATTTTGCTAGATGGACTGGGCTGGTTAGTTTTATTGTCAACTTGACATAACCTACTGCCCCAAACCTGCAGGAGTAAGGATCCTTAATGACAAGTGGAGGAAGCTGGGCTTAGAAATAAAGAAGATAAGAAATAAAGAAGCCAAAGTAATAGTTGAGAGCAAGAGGTCTTGTATAAGCTGATGACGTATGCCAAGCAAGTTTATTAAGAAGAACAGCAACAGATATACTATCTGCAGGGAGGAAAATGGTCAAGGTCAGAAGAGAGCTAAGTCACACAATGTTGGCAAAGAAAACACAGATCTCAGGCACATTGGCCTTAGCCCTGATAACCACAGGCCAGGGGAAGGGTCAGGTTCCCAGAAACCACAGCCTTGACTCCTTCAAGGCAATGCCTCTAGCCCTAGACTGGCCTTGCCAAGTCCACTCTTGGACAAGAACACAGATCTAAAGAGACAGAAAATGAAGTTATCTATTAAGCCTTACAAGTTGGATGGTGGAGTCAGCCATCAATTTCTGGGGTATATTTTTTAAAATAAAACACATTGAAGGACTGGAAAGACAGCTTAACGATCAGGTCACTCGCTGTTTGTATTAGTTAGAATTCTCTGGAGGAACAAAAATCATATATCTATGGATTTGATAGAATGGCTTTTTTATTAGAGTAGTATTAGGGGAGCTTACAAGCTGCAATCCAGTAGCTGTTCAGTCCATAAGGCTGGATGTCTCAGCTGGCCTGCTATTCCAAAGAAGTCGGCTCTGATACAAGCGAAGAAGAAGGGAGGGCAACGAGGCAGAGAACAAACACTTCCTTCTTCCGTGCCATTATATAGGCTGCCACCAGAATGTATGGCCCGGATTAGGGAGGGCCTTCCCACTTCAGATAGTTCAGTCAGGAAAATTCCCTCACAAAGGTGTCTGCTGCCGGTGTTTTAGTTAATTCCAGATGTATTCAAGTTGACAACGAAGAATAGTCATCACCCTGCTCTGCCAGAGGATCTGAGTTCGGTCCCCAGAAACCACACAGGCAGCTCACAACAGCCTGTATCTCCAGCTCGAAGGAGTGTGGCACCCTCTCCTGGCCTCCATAGGCACCAACAGAGAGATGACTCACGGTGACACATAAACCATGACAGGACAAATATTCCCCTCCTTAAGCCATCCTTAGTTTAATATGAAACTGACTCCCTTTCCTACCACCATGAAGAAAGGTCACATGGGAAAGTACCCAATCCTGGTCTAGAAACTCAGGTTGAACATCCCGCTAACTGCACGTTTTTGGCTTCAGTTCAAATGCTTGCTTGCTCCCCACCACACATCCCCACGACTGCCAACAAAGACGTAGTTTTTCTCTGTGCTTTGCATTCAAAGGCTCCCTATAATGTGCACTCAGAGCTACTCTATGAGAAGAGTTTCTCTTCAGGCAGTCCCTTGCCAGGCTTAATACAAACTCTGTTTGGACTTTGGTCGTGCTAAGTGGTCTTTGGGCTTCTACCCTGCAACAATACATCAAATACTTTAAAAAATTTAAATACATCGAACCTGATAAAGGTGTCTGATAACCTCAGATTGAATTTTTGACCATTGTAATCTAACCTGGACTAACACAGGTCCTGCCCCTGAGCCGTTACATATAAGTTATCACCCTCACAGACTCTTCCGAACTTCCATAGGTTAGGATTTATGAAAAGCCTTCCACATCTCCATCTCTGTAGTGGTTTGAGTGAAAATGTGTACAATAGGCTCATAGGGAGTGGCACTATTAGGAGGTGTGTTCTTGTTGGAATAGGTGTAGCCTTGTTGAAGGAAGTGTGTCACAGAGGGTGAGCTTTGAGGTTTCAAGTGCTCAAGCTAGGCCCAGTGTCTCTCTCATCCTGCTGCCTGTCAGTTTAGCTGTAGAATTCTCAGCTACCTCTCCAATATCACGTCTGCCTGTATACCATCATGTTCCCTGCCATGATGATAATGAAATATCTGAAATGTAAACCAGTCCTAGTTAACTGCTTTCCTTTATAAGACTTTCCATGGTCATGGTGTCTCTTCACAGCAAAAGAAACCCTAAGACAACATGAAAAACTTTATATTAACATTTCATAATCACCTTAGCTATGATCATCAGTATAATGCTAGATATTTCTATATTATTCCCATCTGCACTCCCCATATTCTATATTGTTGATTCTATGAAAGTAGAAACTTAGGAGGTCAGTCTTACTTTCTCCCATGTCTAATGGTATCTCTTTCGTCTGTCTT
Organism: Rattus rattus; assembly: GCF_011064425.1. Taxonomy (NCBI): domain Eukaryota; kingdom Metazoa; phylum Chordata; class Mammalia; order Rodentia; family Muridae; genus Rattus; species Rattus rattus. The sequence goes on from NC_046155.1 coordinate 160,127,094, forward strand.
TGTCTCTGTGTCTCTCTCTGTCTCTGTCTGTCTCTCTTTGTCTCTCTCTTTCTGTGTGTGTGTGTGTGTGTGTGTGTGTGTGTGTGTGTGTGTGTGTGTGTGTGTGTGGCTTCGCCTTGTCTGGAACTCACTCTATAGACCAGGCTGACCTCTAACTCAGACATCTACCTGATCTACACAGTGAGTAGTAGATAATCTCCTCCGGTGTTATGAATAAAGGCGTATGCCAGCATTACTGGCTTTCCTTATATCTACTTGGTCACAAAATCCCAGCTACTTCACTGCTCCATAGAAGGCCATATTTCTTCTCCATGCTACGGTTCTTTCTGTTTTACCTCTTAACTGATCTCTCTTTTTCTTCCTGGCAGAAGCCAAAAGTACCCTTTTCAACACAAAGTTGGTCCTATTTTCCTAATAATGATATCTCAATGACTTCCCACTACTCTAGGGCAAAATTGGCCTCTATCTGGACTCCTGGGTCTGTCTCTCTAAGCTCTATGTTCTCATCACATTGGCCTCTCAGGCCTTAAACTTTGCACCTTTTACTTCTTCGGATAGCTCACCCTCCAAACCCAAGTTCAAGCTCACATAAGGTTCATTTTCTCAGAAGACAACAATAGAACATCAATCTGAATCATTCTCAGGATACTCTGGAATTCTTCGTGGGCTTACTTGCCTTTGTCGATCACATAAATCTTTGCTAATTACGCCATCAAGACTCATAACCTACAGCTCCCTGATGACAGTAACTGTATCTGTTTCATGCACTGGTTATGTGGGATCCAGAACTCAAATATTTATTGAACAAATAAAAAACCCCATTAATTGAACTTTTCTGGTCACTGGCCAGAATTTGTGCTCTCAAAATGAAGTATAAATTTATCTCGATTACTCTTCTTTGCTGGCTTACTTTTGTTTCTGGGTGCTGTGGAAAAATACTCAGACAAAAGCAAGTCAAGGGAAAAGGGTTTATTTCAGTTCACAGATCAAGGCTTTAGGCCATTAGGGCAAAGAATTCAAGGCAACGGAGCTTGAAGCAGCTAGTCATAATCAGGAAGAAGACAGCAATGGATGCTGTGTTCAGCTCACTAACTCCATTTATAGTCCAGGATCCTATCCCAGAGAACTGTCTCCCACAGTGGGTGGGTTTTTCAATTAACATCAAGATAATCCCCCAGGGCAGAGTTAGAGACTGGTCCTAGGAAATCCCAGATTCTGTGAAGTTGACAATTAACATTGTCTTACATGTTATCCAAGTTGCTTTCCTCAGGGGACATTATTGTAGGAGCACTAATTTTTGGAGAAGATATTTTGTCTTAGCAACTATGTTGTGATAGAACCTAGATACCCAGAATTAGGTTGTTAGACAGTGTTTCTTAGTCTGGTCTTAACTTTGCTGAATAGTTAATTGAATCACTTTTTGCTGTCATCCCAACTTGTCGGGTTAGGTGAATGGTAGAGTTCAGATTATAGAATCCAGAGGTGGCAGATAACTGTAATAAAATTGCGTTTTCTAGACATAACAGGGCAATTACACATGAACTTACAGTGGTTTTGCCAGCATGCATAGGGCCTGAACATTATCAAGCCAGACAAAATCCTAACTTGGAAGCAGGTAGTTGTCCCAATGTCCCATCACTAGCACTCATTGGCAGTTCAGTGTCTGGTAAGCAAAAGAGAGTCAGCTCTCTTTAGGATTGCACCCCCTGAGAGGCTGTTCATGCTACATTAGATGGCCTCACACAAAGAAGATTCAGTGTCTCTTTTAAAAAGAAAACACAGATACAAACACATGCACACACATGCACACACATGCACACACACACACACACACACACACACACACACACACACGCCAGCTGGTGGTGGCAAACAACTTTAATCCTAGCACTCGGGAGGCAGATTTCAAGGCCAGCCTGGTCTACATTCTGACTTTCAGGAAAACCTGAGCTACACAGAGAAACCCTGCCTTGATGAAAAAAACAAACAAGCAAAACCACCACTGATTTAGGATCACTGTGCAACAGCAGAATGTCATCCTGGTCCATTGTACTATCACAATGAAGCATCAACATATCCTAATAAGGCAGTGATGGCACAAGGTAGCATTTTATTCGTGTTTATACTGTTGAAGTGAAGCATTGTGACATCCATGGACATTAAAATATTAGAATCGAGCATTGTGCTGTCACAGTAAAACACTATGAAGACATAATAGGTTTTGTAATGTCAGAATGACACAGGGATATCACCTTAGAAAGCTGTAATGTCCTAATGGACAATGATAATGTCACAAAGGAGCATTGTAACGTTCTGTGCCACATTATGTTGGCACAATGTGGGTAATGTGCTGTCCCAGTGGGGTATTTTATGTAAAAATGGAGCTCTGTAATGCCATAATTCATATTCTGATGGTACAAGTGGACACTGACACTATAATAGCATTTGGGTGGCATAGTGAAGTATTGCTAGCATACAAAGCCATTAAATTATCAGAATTCTCCTTTGTGGTGTCACATTAGAATATTTTGTTAGCATATTGGAGAATTGTAATGTCACTATGGGGGCATTAACATATCAAAATTAAGCATTAACATACCATAATTTGTCTTATGATGGCACACATGGGCACGATGTCAGGATGAAATATTCTGGTAGCACAATGAAGCTCTATGATGGCATAATGAAACATTGTAATGTTACAGGTTATCGTTATTTGTAAACAGATTTTTATAATTATGATGCACAATTTAAAAATTGTGATTTGGGTCCAAATGATTACTTTTAATTAATAAATAAACTCAAATAAAAAATTTATTTAGCATTTTGATGGCATGTTTTAGCTTTCTGATGTCACAGGTTCATAATAAACCAAACTAGTTGCAAGGTGACATAAAACAGAACTGTAATGACATAATATATTATTGTGGTGGCAGAAGGAAGTATTGTGGTGTGAAAATTAAACAATGTGATGTCTCATTTTTACATTATGATGACAAATTGGAGCAATGTGATATCACAATTCAGTCCTGGGATGGCAAAATGGAACTTGATAACATTGTAATTCATCATTCTGATGTCACGATTTAGTATTGTGATGTTAAAGTCAGCATTGAAATGCATGTGAAGCATTGCAGTCTTACAACGCAGCCTTAGGATGCCACAGTACTGTACTTTGATGTCACGGTGTAGCATTGAGATGGCAAACTGATCTTTACGATGATACAGTATGCTATTGTGAAACACAATACAGAATTGTAACATCCCAGTGTAGCATTGTTCTAGGATTATGGATCTTTGTGATGGAGAGCTTTGTTGACAAATTATACTATTGTGATGGCAAAATGTAACATTGTTTCACAACAATAGAATATTGTGACATCATAATTTGGCAATACAATGGCACATGAAACACATGTTAATACCCGAATTCAGTATTGTGATTGCAAAGTAGATAGTTTGATTATGCAGTGTGGTTATGGCAGAAAAAAAGCATTGTGATAACACATTTCTGCATTGTGGTGACAAAATTAATCATTGTGACGTCGTTCTATACTGCTGTGATGGCCAGATGTAGTGAATTTTTGTAATGGCATAATGCAATATCATGATGTGATAATTCAGCACTGTGATGACATTAACCAGGACAGTGATGGCACAGTGGCGTTCTTTGATGTCATAAGACCACATTATGATACCAAAATTCAGAAGTGTGTTGTTATTAATCCAACATAGTGACAGCACAGTAGAGCTTTTTGATGTCATGAGACCACATTACAATACCAAAACTCAGAACTGTGTGGTTACAGTTTACCATTTCCATAACACAGTGGAGCATTGTATTGGTGCATTATTCTATTACATTGCCATAACAAAGCCTTGTGATGTCAAAACTGACCTTTAGGAGGGTTCAAAAGAGAACATCTGTCATAATTTAGGATTGTGGTGACACAATGGAGCATTCTCACATCACAACAGAGTAATGTGGCATCGCATTGAAGCCGTGTGATGGCACACTGGAGCACTATGAATGCACACCATTTTGAGGAGATGCTGGTGTCTTGTAAGCTGATGGAGTATTGTGATGACGACGAACGCTGTGTTGACTTACACAGTTGTGCTGCCACAATGTACCATTGTTATGACATTGTGGATTGTTGTCTTTATGCAGCTGAGGGCTGGCATAGGCAAGGCCCGTGATTGGACAGTAAAAAGTAAAGCGGGGACAGTTTTGGTAAAGGGAGAGAGAGGGAAAAGGAGAGAAACAAGATGGAGGCAGAGAAGGATGACCCAGATCCGTGTAGCCTTACATGGCCACAGGTAGTTATGAATATTTCTTAAGGGCTAGATTTCTATAGGTCAATCTATCTTATCTAGGTGGGTGGTTTATATCATTATCTATTGGTTGTGAGTTTACTGTGTGGCTGTTTTGTGGAATGAGAATTTAAGTTATAAATCCGATTGCTAAATTACAAGCATCTGGAGTTTTGATTTTGAGTTGCTGGGAGTTAATACTATAACCATTAGGGATGGGTGCTGAGAATGTAAACAGAGCAGTGACAGAGAGCTGCGAAAGGGTAGCCACTGCTGGGGCCAGGGATGGTTGCTGGCAATGTGAGCAGAGTCCGAAGAGAGCCACGAGATAGGCAGTCTATATATGAAACTGGCATGGCAGAGACCCACCTTGGGACTAGATGGATAGAACGGTTGGTGCCAGGCTCAGACAGTAGCTGGCGGCAACATGGGATAGAGACTGGAAGCTTAGCAGGTGAAACACTTTGCTGACCGAGATGAAAATACCCTACTAATGCCGTAAGGCTTGACGATGTCGGCAAGTGAGGCTATTTTTAGTATTTACCGCAACATGACATAATACAGCATTGTGCTCGCGACTGTTAAAATTCAGTAGACACAATGGAACTTTGTGATATTACAAGGCCACATTGTCATACAATGTGCCATACCACAAACTTTAACTTTAGCCATTGCAATAACTAGCCTCAGCCTAGTCCTAACTCTAAACAAAACAATAACTGTATTAACAAACCCTAACATGATCTCAGACCTAATGGTAACCCTTTACTATCTGTACTGTTTTGAATCTGCTTGGCTCAGGGAGTGGCACTAATAGGATGTGTAGCCTTGTTGGAGAAAGTGTGTTACTGTCGGGGAGGACAATGAGACCCTCCTCCTAACCACATGGGAGCCAATCATCTCCTGGTGGCCTTCAGATGAAGATGCAGAACTCTCAGCTCCTCCTGATCCATGCCTGTCTAGACGATACCCTCCCACCTTAATGATAATGGACTGAACCTCTGACCCTGTAAGCCTACCCCAATTAAATGTTGTCCTTTTAAGAGTTGCCTTGTTCATGGTGTCTGTTCTCAGCAGTAAAACCCTAACTAAGAAACTTTCCCAAGTTAGTTTTCATCATAATACTCTAGGACAGAAACAGAAAAATGAACAAGACTGCCACTCTAGTTTCAACCTTAAACTTAACATTAAACTCTAGATCTAACCATGAGCAATTACTCAAACCAACCCCCTAACACCAACCTATCCCTAACTCTAATATTAATCCTAACTCAAACTCTAACCCTAAACCAAGTACTATCATCAGATCAAGCCCTAATGTAAATTGTAGATTTAGCTTGCGCCTTAACCTAGTCCTGAATGTACCCAACACTGACAATAGCCTTAGACTTACACTAAAGTTTAGCCCTAAACCACCCGAACTGTAGATGTACTAATATGTAGATCCTAATATGTACTCTACTTCTTGCCCTAACCCTAACTTTTCCCTATACTTGTTAAAGCCTAGTCTTAATCTAACCATAAACATGCTATATACATTAATAACCTTAATCCAAACCCAAACTTAACCCCTAACATTCACCTTATCCCCAGCTTTAACCTTAATCCTAGCCTATCCCCAATCCTAAACCTTACTATATATAATCTTAGCTCTAAACCATCTAATCCATAGCTCTATTACCCTAACACTAATATTAACATTTAATATAACTACAGTCATTACTCTATCACTAACCCAATAACCCTAATTTTGAATTCTAGTCCTCATGATAACTATTATTCTCTCAATCTAATTTAACCATGGCACTAAATTCTGCCTGTCACACTAGAACCCTGTATCTAACACAAATTCAAAAGCTCATCTTAACTAAAATCCTAATGGTAACATTGGCCCTAACCCTAACCTCAAACAGAAAGCTAAGCTTTCTTACCCTAGTTCTAACACACACTTACCCTAAATCTAATTCTAGCTACCAGGCAAACCCTACCACTAAGGCTAGCTTTATCCCTAACCCCGATCACAGATGTAACTTTAAAACTAACCCCTCATATCCTGACTCTAAACTTGATCCTAACCCCAAACTAAATCTAACCTCATCTCTAAACTTAATCCTGACCCCAATCCTACCCTTTACTCTGTCACACCTAACCCTAAACTTAGTCCTAGCCTTTCCCAAACTTTAATCCTAAACAGTAACTCCAAGATCATTCATTAATACTAACTCTAACATTAACACTGGCTGTGGTGGTTTGAATATGCTTGGCCCATGAGAAGTAACACTAGTAGGAGGTGTGGCCTTGTCGGAATAAGTGTGGTGTTCTTGGAGGAAGTGAGTCACTATAGAAGTGGACTTTGAGGTCCTATGCCCAAGCTCCACCCAGTGCAGAAAATCCATGAACCTAAGATTTACCCTAACCCTAATTATAACCCTAGCTCTCACACTAAACCTCATTCCATTCCTAACAGAATCTTGAATGTCAACTTAAACCTAGCCTATAGTCTAGCATTAACACTATCCTAACTCTAACCCTAACAATGGCTTAATCTTTGCCCTGACCTAATCCTACACTAGTCACTACAATAACACTATACATAACCCTAACTTTCAGCCTAATCCTAACAGTAATTGCCTAAACGCTCACCCTACCCTTTACCCTGGCATTAACCTAACCCTATTATCTAACCACAATTCTAATACTACTCTACCCCTAACACCAATCCCTAATTCTAAACATAACCTTAAAAGTATTCCTGACTTTAACCATAATCACAAACCCAAAATTAACCCTATAGCTAGCTACCTTTCTAATTGTATTCTTAATATAACTTAACCTCTCATCCTAAACTAACCTTTAAAATTACCTTTTATTTGCCTCAGTCTTCTAACCTAGGCGTAGTCCTGGAAGCTTCTGGCCTCTGTACAATCTTACCTAGGTCTAGAATGTTTGGCCAAGCTCACCCTTTCTACCTTTTTCTGAACTCTTGCTAGCTAGCTCAACTCAGCTATTCTGGTTTGAACTCCTCTCCTAGCTGACTTATTCAATCTGGCTTTTCTCTCAGCTTCTGAATTGCTCTGCTGTCCTCAAACTAACTTTAGCAATCTTTTCTAATCTTCTGGATCCTTCTCTTTCTCTGGCTCATTCTGTATTCATTCTAGCTTGTTCTCTCTTCAACCTGTCTCTACAAAACTCTCCTGGTAATGCTGCCTCCTTTTTCTCTCCCTGTGCTGCTCTACTCTCCCTCTCAATTCTACTGTTCCTCTCCACATACATTTCTGTACTGCACTCTCTTCTTCCTGGGCTGTCTGTCTCTCCCTTAAGTAACTTCTTTTTTCTCACTCTTCTCGTGAGAGTTGGGCATATCCTGTTCTGTCAAATCTTTCTCTGATTCTTCACTTTGCCACTCAATTAGACATCAATTTCAAACATGGGTGCTTCCTTCTGAAAACTAACTTTACCTACCTGTACTCAATCCAGAGGGATTAAAGGTGTGTGTTAAGGGCTGAGCTACATTCTAACTAGAAACAGGTTCAAATATCCTGTGATACTAACCTATAAACTAACCCTAACTCCAATACTCACCTAGATCTTAGCCTAGATCTAACCTTAGCCCCAACACAATGCCAACTCAATACTTAACATGAACCCCAAACCTTAACCCTAATATTAACCAGGCCTTAACCCAAGCTATGTCCAAACTCTAATACTAACCTTAACCCTAAAACTATTCCTAACCTCAGCCCTAAACTTATGCCAAATCCTCACCCTAACAGTAAGTCCTAACCCTAATCCTAGTACAATTACTAAACATACAGCTAAACTTAACCTCATTCCTAACCAAAAACCTGACTCTAACCAGGACCCTTACAATGAAGCTGTATCTAGCTTATCAATCAATAATTCTCACCTTACAACTATTCACAAAAATCCTAAACACATCACCAAACTTAACACTAATTCTAACACAAACAGTCCTCTAGCCCAAATCATAACCCTAATGATCAATTAAGTTCTAGTACTCTTGCCAACAATAACCTTACCCCTATCCATACCACGAACCCCAACTCTAAAGCTCATCTTGTTCTTAACTCTAACACTATCCTAACCTACTTCTACCACTTATTCTAACTCAGAACTAACACTAACTTAACCTTGGCATTTTCCAGACAGCACTGAGGGAGGGATACCTCTCAGGACAAATGGCACAAGCGCTGCCCTACCAAAAGAAACAGAGCTGGGATGGCCTGCTGTCAACACCAAGATTGGCCTTTGGTGTATACACAAAGTCTGAGTTTAAGGAGGCAGTAAGGAGTATTGTGCCCTAGGATGGCGTGTAAGGGAATTTTACTGGAACTCTAGGGGTTTTACTTGCTAAACAAGTATGTAGTGTGTGGAAGCATCACCTGTGAAAGGCCTATGGCCGTGAGCTGAGGCAGGATTAGAGGTGGGAAAGAGCTAGGATTCTGGGAAAGAGTCAGGTACAGGAGATTTGTCATGAACACTGATGAAAACAGACCTGTGAACCTGAGAGTAGTTTAAACAGGATAACTGAGTTATGAGCTAGTGGAAACAAGCCAAAGCTGATGACCTAGGCCTTTGTTCATAGAAACGAAGTCAGTCATTATTTTGGGAACTTGTGCTAGGTGGAAATGCCCACAACTACAAGTATTTAGCATGACTACAAATATCGTTCCCACCATCTAAAAGAATTTGATCATTTTTTTAAATTATCCCTAACAGTTTACAATGAAATGAGTTATTGAATTAAAGCTCTTTCACTACCAAGATAAGGCTTTAAAACACAGACTTACTTTTCCCTTTGATCCTTACATGGTTTTTACACAACAATCTTTTACATGATTCAGTTTACCAAAATAGGTATAGCTTAACAATGCTAGTAAAAACAAGGTTAGTAATATATCTTTAAATCAGTTTCTGCTAGGCTGAATAGACTAATAGACATATTTTTAAGACAGTGATTCTCAATTTTTTAAAAATATTAACACTTTAATATTCAAGTTCTTTGTCAGACTGCATAAGATCAACATTTTATTGCATTATAAAATAGGAATTTTTCAGTCTCTGGCGTTCAGTTGTGGTCCTAATTTTTAGTTTTTTATTTATCCATTCATCCACTACAATAAAACATCTGATAAATTTTAAAATGTCCCAATGGCTTTATAAATTAAAGCATTTTAAAAAGCTGTTTATAAAATATAGTTTTAAAACTTTCTGCAAAATTTTACTTTCTTTAAAGAAGTTTAAAATCTATCAGTTGTTTTTGTAATATCAAAACAAAATACCACTTTTAAGAGGAAAGACAGAACACAACCATAACGTTTAGTATGCAAAACTAAGTCTTACCAGTGTTAACACAGTGTTTCTAAAGTCAATACCAACTAGGTTACTTTTTTTGTTACAAAGTCTGGCTGCCAGCAAGACGAGTTCTTGCATAGGACTGCAGCTTTAATATCTTCTCTTTCTGTTCCTCTCCGCCCCCTTCTCTTCTCCTTCTTCATCTTCCTCTTTTCCTTTTTCAGTTTTTAAGAGGACAGAAATTATATACAAATCTTATCCCAATGTAAAAGTGTCTTCAGAGACCTGTTTCCTTGGCTGGCTTCTCACATGTGCTGCTGTCCAGAATGGCTCCAACCTTGAGTGACCAGTTTTAACTTTTGTTACAGATGAAAGATTTTTAACCATACCCGAGCCCATAATAACCATAACCACAATAGTCTATAACGAAGACGTACAGAACATTAGAAACTCTTCAATTATGACCAGAAACATGTTGTGGCCACACACATTTATAAATTTAAAATAGAGATAACTTTCCTTACGTCTTCCAGCTATAATTTCAAGGGAGCAGCATCTTGCTACCTGCCGAATTAAATTCTCATGGGCACAGTGATTTTGTAGCAGGAGTAACCACCAGCTTCCTTACAGGAAAAAGCTGAGGGGCTGCTGGTGCTCCTTTAAAGAGTAGCACCAGCAAGAAGCAGGGATTCACTAGTGATCAGCTCCTAGCTGCAGATGCAGGGCTCCAACATAGTGCCAGTTTATCAGATTTCTGTAGTCCCATTTTTTTTTTTTTTTCTGAACATCCTTGAGATTCATTAAGACTAAGTCAAAGGGTGAATTGGCCAACAGTTTGGCCCATTTTTCCAAATATGAAAAAGATTAACAATGTAACTAAACTATAGACACATTAGATATAGCAAGTGTTCCCCAGTGGAAACCAGTGAGGTGCCAAGACATCTCCTGTCCACCTCTGACACCTATTGAAAATGGAAGTTTTATGCAAAAGGGCTTCATTTTGGTTCCTTCTTATAAAATGTTTTCCTTTTTAAGAGTTGCCATGGTTGTGGTGTCCCTTCATAGCAATGACTCCCTAAGACAGAGTAACGACTTAACTACACCTAATACTAACTATAAGCATAACCCTAGTCCTACTCTGTAGCCCAAGACCCCTAACCCAGACTCCTAACTCTATCCCTCATGCCAACCTAATCCCTAAACCCACAGAATTCAAGAGACTTTGTTTTTTCAAATGTATATTTTGAGCGTTCTTGTAAACAAAACAAACGGATCATGTGGTTATAGTTTTCTTAGCTTATACATTGGTCCTCAACTCTATTTCATGGATCTATGTATCTATTTTTGTGCCCAAATTATGCTGCCCTTATTACTACTACAGCAGAATACTACAGCATTACTCTGTAGTATCACTTAAAATCGGACATGAGAACATCTCAAAGTGTATCCTTTTTAAAAGATTTAAGTGCTTAGCATTGATGCATGTGTATGCACCATGTATACCTAGTACCCCTGAAGGCAGAAAAAATAGTGTCACTTCCTCTGGAGTTAGAGTTGGCTAGAAGCCACTATATGGGTGCTAAGAACTGGACTTGGAATCTCTGCAAAGTGCTCTTAACTGCTAAGCCGTATCTCAACTATCCATTATTATTGTCCACGACTTCTTTGACTATTGAGGTATTGTGAGTGTGCTTCCACATTAATTTTAGGATTATTTCTGCAAAGAGGCATTTTTAATTTTATTGAGATTACCTTGAATCCATAGTTTTGGTAGGGCAGCCATTTTTACAATAATAATAATAATAATAATGATTCTTTTGATCCATGAACACAGAAAATCTTTTCATCTTCTAGTACCTTCTTTAATCAATTTGGTTTAAACTTTATTTTCACTGTAAAGATCTTTTACAACCTTAGTTTTATTCCAAGGTGGTTTTTTGTTTTGTTTTGTTTCACCTTAAAGATTATAGTGAGTGGGGTAACTTCCTTGATTTCTTTCCCAGTATATTTGCTATTGGTATATATGGAAGACTCATTTTTTATATATTATTTTTGTACTCTCCCAATTTGCTGAAAGTGTTGTCAGAGTTTTCTGATGGTTTAAGGTTTATATTCATCGCCTGCAAATTGTACTTTGTCTTCTTCCTTTTTCATCCTGTGCTTCTCTTGTCTTACAGGTCTAGTTAAGACTCAAGGACCATATTGAGTGGAGAAACTGGACACCCTTGTCTTGTTCCTGATTTTCACGGAAATGCTTTAGCTGTTCTCTAATATTTGTTATAGGTTTGTGACATACAGACATTATTATTTTGATGTATATTCCTTCTACTGAGTTTCTTCAGGACTTTTAGTAAGACAGTGGATCTTCTCAGAAAGCCTCTTCTGCATCTATTGAAATGACCATGTGATTTCTGCCCTTGAACCCATTTACGTAATTTATAACATTAAATTACTGACTTATACTGAACCATGCCTGCATTTATCCTATTTTGGTTTAATTTATGTCAAGTGTGTCTAGAAATACAGACATTTCTTTAGATTTTCCAGTTTTACGGAATGTCTTTGAGGTATTAACTAATGACTTTCTCAATTTCATTGGTATCTATCATAATGGCTCTCTATTCACCTCTAATTTTATTACTTTGGTTTCTGTATGCCATCCAGATTCATGTAAGGAGTTGACAACGTTGCTTATCTTTATGAAGAACTTACACTAATTTCATTCTCTTGTAATAAAATACTGTCCAAAAGCAACTTGGGAAGAAAAGGCTTTATTTCATCTTGCACTTCTAGATCACAATCCGTCACTGAGGACAGTCAGGGTAGGAACTCAAGCAGAAACCACGGAGGAATCCAGATGGCTCATTTGTTCTCTGGCCCACTCTTTTGGTCATGTTCAGCTAGCTTCTTCTGAGATAGCCCAGGCTCACCGGCCTAAGATGCAGTGGGCTGGGTTACCCCGCATTACATTTTGGTAACCAAGATCAGGTATGGGAGGGAAGCAGGATGGGTGAGCTGCGAAAAGTGGCAGGGAAAGAAACCTTGGGGTGTTACAGGCTGACAGATACAGTTAATGAAGAATAAGTATATACTTACTATAAGTTAGTTAAATATAAGTTAACCAAGTATGTAAGTTAACTATGGAAAGTTATACAGATTGTTATGTGTGTTTGCCATGAAGTCCACAGAAGTACAGCCCTGGAAAGTTATAAACAAAGTACAAAGGTGGCAGTAGAGGTGTCTTTACAGGACCTGGATTGGTTAACCACTAATCACCATCTCTAACTCCTGTTCTAGAGAACAGGATACCCTCTTCTGACCTCTGCAGATGTGATATCAGGAAAAACACAGGAAAAACACAGACATAGGGCTTTTGCACAAAAGAAGGGATGTAAGTATGAGATAAGACAAGACATACAATGTGCTCACTTCAGCAACATGTATACTAAAATTGGAACAATACAGAGAAGATTAGCCTGGCCCCTGTGCAAGGATGACATGCAAATTCATAAAGCGTTCTGTATTTTTTTTTTTAAAAAAAGACATAAAAAATGGGGATGGAATGTAGGTGAAGAGAGCCCTTGGGTGAAAAGATATACAGAATAATCCTAGAACCTAACAACACAACACAATGTATAAACAAGCACTACTATGAGGGAATATGCATTAGAGAGATTGCATGATAAGAAAAACTTTTAAATATTCATAGAATGAGATTGGTGACACAGCTGCACTGAGTTGAAAGGTGCTTCTCAGATATTTCTTTTCCTAGCAAGCTGCACCTGGTACAGTAAACGGCTGCTGTTGCCTGTGTTCCGGGTGTCTCTATCATGTGGGGGAACATTTGTGAATTCTTTCCTAGTATATCCCCCAGAATCCATTTTGACCCCTTCCAATCCTGCGAGCTCCATGTACACAGCGCATCACTTCTCATACGGTTTCTACTGCTCTCTCAGAAGGCTTGTTTGGAAGACAGAATATGCTGCTGCTCCACAGTAACCTTTAATCTTATCCTAAACCTAATTTCAATCTCTTACTCCAATACTAAACACCTAACATCCCAAATGCTAATATTAGTCCTAACCTGACTCACTGAATTACCTTAATTCTACCCCTAATCCTACTGTAACCACGGCTAATACTATCACTACTCCAAACTCAACCAATCCCCTCTGATCCCAACCCAAACCAATGATACACAATACAGCAGCTCATATTCGACCACGCTTATCATTACCTCTTAGCCATACACCATTAATCCCTAATGCAAAATCTAAATGTAAATCTAAAACTTTAACCCCTAACCCTAGTGCCCAACCGCAAGCCTTACCACCATTATTTACCATAACCCTTAACAGTAAAAATCCTAAACCCTATGCAAACTCAATTTCTCCTCCTCTAATTCTAAGCCTGATCTTTAATCTTAACTCTATCTCTATACTCTGGCCTACAAATAGAAGAAAATAGACCCTTCCCGGTATCAACGTGACAGTGGCAAACTTTTATTTGGCCACTCTTCACAGGGCACAAATCAGCTTCTGGCTATATTGCTTCTCTTTATACATACACAGACATAAAATGACTGTACGTTAAAACATCCTTAAAAATAAATCCATTTTAAAAATTCTTTAGTAAACATAATTTTACTATTTATTAAAGATGAAAGCAAATTTTCACACTAATCAGATGAGGCTTATTTTTGATACAATTTTTTTTTTTTTTTTTTTTTTTTTCGAGTTGGGGACTGAACTCTAGGGTCTTGCGCTTGCATAGGCAAGCGCTCTACCACTGAGCCTAAATCCCCAACCCCTTTTACATACAAATCTTACCTGAATGTGGCACTTGCCTTTAATCCTAGCAACTCAGGCCAAGGCAGGTGAATCTCTAAATTCAAGGTCAGCCTGGTCTACATACTGAATTCTGGGTCAGAGCTACTTTGTCTCAAAAAAAAAAAAAAAAAAAAAAAAAAAAAAAAAAACAAAACCCAAAACCCGTAATATTTTAGAATGCAAAATATAGAAACCCAAGTTGTCCAGAGTTGAAATCATCAATGCTGAGTGCCCATTACATAAATGAGTACAAAATGGCAAAAGTACATTTAGAACCATTTTAGAAACTATGGTATAATCCCAAACCAAATAATCCTAAACTAAAATTCAATACAACTTTATAAAATACATATTGGTAAACTTTCTAACACAATATAGTCCAAGTTATACTAAATTCTTACTTGCATACTGATGAGTGTCTAGAAAAGTATAAAATTTTTTTAATTTTGCAAAGTGAAAAACTTTTGAACTAATGTACTGAGCCAAATTTTTTACAGACAAAATCTAAGTCTAAAGTGTTTATAAAGTTACTAGTAATGATCTTAGTATACAGTACTGTCCTTAACAGCGACTAAACAATAACTCACTCACAGAGCAGCACCTAGTCCAGAAGACTCCTCTCTTTGTTAAGTATAGCACTTGCCTTTCTAACCATTATCCTTTCACATATATACACCAAATAGTTTGTTTCCTAAATATGTAGTCCTCGCCTAAAATAAGCAGTAAAATGCACTGCCCATGTTTGGAGCAGTATGTAATATATTTGTGATAGCTGATATCATCTTTAAAAGATCTAGAATCCCCTGGGAGATGAGCCTCTGGGTTTGCCTGTAAGGGATTTAAACTGAGACAGGAAGACCCACCCCGAAGGAGGTAGCATTATTGCATGGGTTTGGGTTCCAGACTGTATAAAAGAGAGAAAGTTAGGTAATCATGGCCACACATTGCTTTTTTTTGACTATAGATACAGTGTGGCAAACGGTCACAAGTTACTCCTGGACTAACTTCTATGACATGTCAAACTGTGACAGCTTAACTTCTTGGCCAAAAGAACCCCTTCCTAGCTCGTTTTAGTTGGGACATTTATCACAGCACCAGGAAAAGGAACAGAAGACACAATGATCTCCACTTATAAAATTGTCCAAAAGCATATCTATCACAAACTATCTCTACTGTTGAATACTTAATGTCTGCCTCTCTAAAAGAAATGGCAACTCATTCTCTTGGGATTCTTATTCTTTGAGTACTGAGGACTGAACTTATAGTCTCATGCTTGCCAGCTAAGTATTCTACCTAATTAGCAACACACCCATACTCTTCAGCTTTTGATTGCAAAATAGGGCTTACGTTGCTTGGGCAGGTCCTGAACTTGCAATTCTCCTCCATCAGCCACCTGAGTGGCCTATAGGGCTGCACCACCATTCCTTCTATGATCACTAGTAATTGCAAATCAAACACAACCTATTCCTAACCTATATAATATTCATATTACAAAAATCTGAGCATTATAGGTTAATTTGCATGAGGATTTTAAAATACATATGGTTTACGCCGATAGTCTTCATGACTTTTAGTGTAGTTAAAATTTTTACAAACTTTACTTTCCAAACTATTTTCAATCCAACATTTATTCTTATACGAGCTACCTCTATTTGCATTATCATGTGTGTATTCCAGAGGATATATGAAAAATCAGGTATCCTTACATTATATTCATTCCAAAGGTATTCCACCAGTGATGTTCAAGTCTTCAAATGGAACCAAACATCTTTTGTTTTTTTTTGAGACAGGGTTTCTCTGTGTAGCCCCAATTGTTTTGTAACTCACTCTACTGAGTAGGCTGGGCCTGAACAAGAGATCTGCCTACCTTTGCTGCCCCAGTGCTGGGATTAAAGTCATTCACCGCCATGTCAAGCTTGGAACTGAACAACTTAATTCACTGACTATTGATAGGTCCTTCTTCAGCAGTCTATGATTAAAAACGCCACCACCATCACTTGTTTTATACCACCAGAATTTCTTCCCAGGAGTTACTTTTAAACACTACAAAGAAATTGGAAAGTCTAAAAATTTTTGCTCACTGTCAACATTCCTGGGGCCTTCTCTCCAGCATGAGATTTTCCATGTCTTTGAAAGGATCGGTGACATCTAAAGGTCTTCCCACACTGCGTGCATTCATACGGTTTCTCATGACTATGAGTTCTTTCGTGTCTTTGAAGGGAACTGTGACACCTGAAGGTTTTATCACATTGTTTACACTCAAAGGGTTTTTCTCCTGTATGGATCCTCTCGTGTACTTGAAGAGAAGGGAGCCGCCAGAAGGCTTTACCACAGTCTTTACATTCATAAGGCTTTTCCTCAGAGTGAGTTCTTTCATGTAATCGAAGGGAGCTCTGAACTCTGAAGGCCTTACCACACTGTTTGCATCCGTAAGGCTTTTCTCCAGTGTGCGTCCTTTCATGTCTTTGAAGAAAGGAAGGGTAAATGAAGCTTTTACCGCATACCTTACACTCATAG
This sequence comes from Rattus rattus, assembly GCF_011064425.1. NCBI lineage: Eukaryota > Metazoa > Chordata > Mammalia > Rodentia > Muridae > Rattus > Rattus rattus. Next base: position 160,144,070 of record NC_046155.1, read on the forward strand.
CGTCTCTCGGCAGAGTGAGACCTTTCATGCATCTGAAGTAAGTATCGAGAGACAAAGGACTTACCACACTGCTTACAGTCACAGAGATTTGTTTCAGCTTTCTTTCTTTCCTGTATAGGGTTACCAAGACTGAGAACTTTATCATGCTGCTTACATCCATCGGGCTTTTCATGCGTGTGAGATAGTTCGTGTACTTGAAGACTGCTGAGGACCGTGAAGGCTTCACCACACTGCTTACATTCATGGGGCTTCTCTCCAGTGTGGGTTCTCTCATGTAGCTGAAGGGAGCTTGAACAACTGAGAATTTTATCACACTGCTTACACTGGTAAGCTTTTTCTTCAGGATGAGCCCTTTCATGCACTTGGAAATAATTGAATCTTCTGACGGTTTTCTCAAATGGCTGACATTCGTACAGTTTTTCTCCAGTATGAGTTAGTTCATGTAACTGAAGAGCACCAGGACAACTGAGCCTTTTACCACACTGTTTCCATGCATACTGTCTTTCTTCAGTGTGGGTTCTTTTATGTATGCGAACATAAGTGAGACTCCTAAATGTTTTACCACACTGCTCACACGCATAGGGTTTTTCATTAGTGTGAGCTCTTAAATGCTTCTCAAGTAAGCAGGGAAAACTGAAGGACTGACCACACCATTTACATGCAAATTTACATGGATAGCTCTTTTTTCTAGTGTGAATCTTTTTATGTCTTTCCAGGGAAGAGGAATAAAAAAAGGCTTTACTACATAGCTTACATTTATAGGGCTTTTCTACAGTATGAGATCTTTCATGCACTTGGAAGGTGCTCCAATCTCTGAAGATTTTACTACATTGCTTACATTCAAAGGGCTTCTCCTCCGTGTGCATTTTCTCGTGTCTTTGAAGGAAAGGAGGACATAGAAAGGCTTTATTACATATCTTACACGTGTAAGATTCTTCCACAGTATGAGCCCTTGCATGCAATCGAAGGGAACTATGGCTTCCAAAGGCATTACCACACTGCTTACATTTATAGGGTTTTCCCCAAGCATGAGTTCTTTTGTGTCTTTGAAGAAAGGGGGAACAAAGAAAGGCTTTACTACATATCCTACACTTAAATGGTTTCTCTCCAGTGTGAAATCTATCGTGTGTCTGAAGTAAATATGGATAAGTGAAAGACTTACCACATTGTTTACAAGCATAAGGTTTTTCCCTCGGATGAGCTATTTTATGTCTCTGAAGAGAAGACTGACTTCTGAAAGCTTTACCACACTGGTTACAATCATAGCAATTCTCTCCAGGGTGGCCTCTTTCATGTATTCGCAGGTAACTCTGACATTTGAAGGCTTTATCACACTGTTTACAAGCATAAAGTTGTTCTCCATTGTGAATCCTTTCGTGAACTCGAAGGGAACTGGGAGAACAGAGGGTTTTTCCACAGTGCTTACACTCGTAGGGGTTTTCTTCGATGTGAAAGTTTTCATGTAAGTGAAGATAACTGTGACATCTGAAGGCCTTCCCACATTGCTTACACTCGTAGGGCTTCCCTCCAATGTGAGTTAACTGGTGTAACAGAAGTGAACTCTCGTGTCTAAAGGACTTTCCACACTGCTCACACTCATAGCTTCTTCCTCCAGGATAAACTGGTTTTTGAGTCGGAAGGGAACTGGAAGAACTCAGAGCTTTACTGGATTGTTCACATTTATAACATTTGTCTTTACTGTCGGTTCTTCCATCTACAGAAAGAGAACAATGGCAAACGACGGCCACTCCACATGGTTCATAGGATGTTTCAGCGCTCTCACTTTGGGGCTGTATTCCCCATGAACCTGGAAAATAAAAAGATTTTGAAAACATTTCATTTTCATAAGGTATCATTACACATTTGTGAGTTTAAGATTTTTTTTACATTATTTATACTTATATTGCCTCTTACCATATTTGTGTTCAGATGGTTTGTCCCCTAAGTGAGACATGATGTGCTCACTAAAGGATAAATGACACGTGAAAACTTTGCCACACACACCACATTCAAGTGGTTTTACTCCAGTAGAACTGTTAGTACTCCTACGGAAATTTGGTATCCAGGTAAAGGTTTCTTGAAACTGACCACCTTCTTTATGCTCGTAAATTGCATCTATCATGTAACTTCTGTAAAAAAGAATAAACATGTTAGCAATGGCTGCTTCACTAACGACTGCCTGCTTACTAGTAGGTGTTGTACTTACTCTAGTCATAAAAGTTAAGGAAACCGGATGCTTTTGCCACCTGAATGGTCTCACAGAAAGAACTAATGATTCTACAGTATCTGCCCAAAGAGCTACTATCAAAACAGCCCCATACAGGCCAGAGAGATGGCTCAGCCGTTAAGAGCACTGGCTTCTTCTCTTCCAACTCCCAGCATCCACTTGGTGGCTCACAACCACCTATGACTCTAGTCCCATGGAATCCAATGCTGTCTTCTCGTGTGTAGTTGTATCTGCAGACCCATATACCCATGTATGTGAAATACATAAGTAAATAAATCACATATATATATATATATCAATCATTGCTCTGAGGTATTTCTATCCTGTGAAACTGGTGATGCTGCTGAAATGCTTTACCACCCTTCCAGCTCCTTCTGTTTTACTTTTCATAACATGTTTAAGAGTTTCTCAAGGAAAACTTTCTTCTACATGGATATGAAAATTACCTTAGGTATCTCCAAGAATGTCTGTACTGCTCTTCAGTGTTCTGGTCTTCCCATTTGATGCCTAAAATCAAGATTATACCCCCATATCACAAATTATTAGAAATAACAGAAAAATGAGTTTCTTGGTTTGACATACACTGGGCCCATTCCTGTTTATTGATTTCTCTCTTTCCAAATCAAAGAACCAAGGAACACTTGTTCCTGTTCAAAATAAACAGTGGCTTCTTACCTATCGAAGCAAGGTTATTGCAGGTTTCCAGCATCACATCTCTGTATAGTTTCCTCTGAGAAGGATCCAGCAAAACCCATTCTTCCTGGCTGAACTCCACAGCCACATCTTCAAAGGCCAAAAACTCCTAAACATCCCGAATGTACACAGAAGAGAACACATGAGACTAACAGATCTAGAGGGTTTATACTCAATTGATAATATGTCCATATAACTTTTTAGTATTCAGGAATTTATTCAATGAAATTGAAATTCTAATGCTAGCCCTGAGATATTTTTTTTAAAAAAAGACAACAACAAAGAGGTCTAGATCAGTCAGGACTACACAGTGAGACCTTGACTCCATGGAAAGGAAAAGGAAGAAGAAAAGGAAAAGGAAAAGGAAAAGGAAAAGAAGAGGAAAAGGAAAAGGAAAAGGAAGAGGAAAAGGAAAAGGAAAAGGAAGAGGAAAAGGAAAAGGAAAAGGGAGGAAGGAATCAAGGCGAGCACAGTAGGAATACTCTTCATGACTATGCCTAAGATATAAACGTGCTGGTAGGCCATCTCTTTTTTTTTTTCTAGAGGGCTTTCTAATGCCTATAATAACAGAATTCTGCTGAATGCTATACAGGAAAGAGCCAGCATTAGGAGTCAAGAGGTTGCTTTTACTTACATATTTCTACACACAGAGTGGACTTTTTCTGGTATTAAGGAACCTAAGATTTTGGGAGACATCCCACTAACATAAATGGTAAGAGCAGTTCTCTTATCCTAAATGACTACATGAACACTGCAATTTTCTGAATTGTTAGTTTTCTGAATGTTCTATACATTTAGAGGTAGCAAGAAAATTTCCCACCGCCCCCAATGATGTGAGCAATGAGTCTACTGAGTTCCTCTGGAAGATAACACTTCATGCATATTGTCACTTGTTAAGTGAAGAACTGATTACATCAAGAAAAAACATTTAGAAATCTCAAAAGGAATTCATACCATGCAGAATTTACCACAACAAGAATGATTGATGATCCTAACTACAATAAAATCAACATCCATTAAGTAAACAGAAATGCAGAATGAAACAATTAGATGATATGTGTTTTTATAGAGAATGCAATGGTGTCAAGAGTGTTGGCATGTACTTATAGTCCCAGCTATTTGGGAGACCAGTATATAAAATCACTTGCATTCAGGAGTTCAAAGCCAAGCTGTACTCTATTGCAAGGCTTCCACTTCAGGAAGGAAGAAGATAGTGAAGAATAAGTGGGAGGGGGGAAGAAAAGAGTGATCAAATGTCATCTCTTCCGGATTATACCTTTATAAAATCACATGAAATTAAAGAAATAAAATAAAGAACAGACTTATAGCAGGAGAGAGGCCCAGAGGGCCAGGGGAATGAATGGAAATCTTCAGCTGTAGGGAGTGGGGTGTTGGGGGGAGTCTCTAGGAAGTCCCAGAGACCTGGGGTGGGAGAGGCTCTCAGAAGTCAAAGTGCATGACCTTACAGAAATGCCTAACAGTGGGGACATGGAACCCAGAGAGGTCACCTCCTATAGCAAGGCAGGACCAGCAGTAGAGGGATAAGGACACCAACACATCCACAAAAGCTTCAACCCAAAAATCTGTCCTGACTAAAAGAAATGCAGGGACAAAGACGGAGGAAAGACTGAAAGAATGGCTGACCAATAAGCAGTCCAACCCATGGGCAAGCACCAATCCCTGACGTTATTAGTGATACTCTGTCATGCTTACAGACAGGAGTCTAGCTTACCTAATCTCTGAGAGGCTTTACCCAGCAGCTAACAGAAACAGATACAGATACCCACAGCCAAACATGGACGGAGGTCAGGGACTCTTATGGAAGAGTTGGAGGAAGGACTGAAAGTCCTGGAGGGGATGGGAACACCACAGGAAGACCAACAAAGTCAACTAATCTGGACCCCTGGGAGCTCTGGGAGACTGAGCCACCAACCAAAGAACATACATGGGCTGGAAATGAGGCCCCTGGCACATATGTAGCAGATGTGCAGCTCGGTCTCCATTTGAGTCCCCCAACAAAACAGAGGCTCTCCCTAAAACTGTAGCCTTACTGTGGTATCCCAACAGGGCTGCTTTGTGTAGCCTCAGGGGGAGGGATGTGCCTCATCTAGCACTCCTCTTAGAGGAGAAGGGGGAGGAGGATAGCGGGGAGGGAGTATGGGAGGAGAGGGTGGGATGTAAATAAATAAATTTAAATTTAAAAGCTGCAACTTATCAGTAATTAATTTAACTTTCTACTAATCCAAATGCTTAGAAATTGTCAGTCTTCTAAACAATAAAGTGATGGTTTGCCTAGCACACAGTAAAGACTTTCAAACCACTTTGGAGAAAGGCACAAAGGGACAAAAATAAAAGCAAATCTCCACATTTTGAAGATTTCATGGCCCTTTATTTAGTGGCACTAAAAAACGGCCAGCTTTATTCAAAAAGTGCAAAATTTACTACTCTACAAGATAGGGTATTCATATATCTACCTTGATATCAGATATGGACCACACCATAAGGAACCAAGTCATCCTTCACCCTCTGATCTATGCAGCTCCCTCTGTGGGCTGACTGCCTCCTTGAAATATCTCAGTAACCTTTGTCTGTGCGTGCCTTTGAGAATCCTTTTGACTGTCATCGGCCTTCCAGGTGTTGTTTTGTCCAGCATTCTGATGGCTTACAACGGGACTCTCTTCTTACCTCTGGTGTTTATGGTGATCAGCTAAAGGTTGCTTTAAGTGACTCTAAAGCTTTTGTCTCCCTTAAGAGGATAGGCGAAGAAGTCCTTTTGGGTCCTTACAGAAAGATATGCTTCCCATTCAAAACTGATGGACACGGGCCAAAGCAATCTTTGTTGGCATTTTAAGGTTATGGGGGTGGGGGACCACTAACTGTTGTAACCTACAATTTTAAGGGACTTCATTTCTCCTGTTCTCTAGATTCCTTCGCTTTCTACCTGTAAGTCTCTTATAACTTTTCCCCCTTATCCAGATACATTCTACTTCCACATACATACTCAGGAGTTTAACGCAGAGAATTCAGAAGTAAATAAAAGCTATACTGTAACCTTCGGAAAATATTCCTCAGGCTGGGTGTGATGGTGCCTGCCTTTCATCCTGGTACACAGGAGGCAGAATCAGGCCCATCTCTGAATCTGAGGCCAACCTGGTCAACATAGCAAGTTCTAGGCAAGAACTAAGTGGTGAGACCCTGTCTCAAAAACAAAACAAAAACAAACAAAAACCACAAATCCATATACATGTATGAGGTGGCTAGTAGGGCCCAGCACTAGCCAAACACATGTGTCTTTCCCTATCCCAACTGTTCCAAACCTCAACTGTGATCATTTTGCCCAAGAATCCCCTCTCCCTGCATTAAGGATTCAAAGGTCTAATTGTAGTCTTTTGACCTAAGCTGGCCAATACATTTATATAATTTTATTTTTAAATTATTTTTATGTGTTTGCCTGCATTTACGTCTATGTACCATATGCATACTTGGTGCTCATGGTGATCACAATTGGCCATCAGATCCCCTTGGACTAGAGGTATAGACAGTTAGGAGCCTCCATGTGGGTGCTGGCAACAGAACCTAGGTCCTTTGGAAGAGTAGCTACTGTTCTAGCCAATGAGCCATCTCTCCAGTACCTATCTATAGCATTCTAACCACTTGCTATATGCATACAAAGAGGTTCCATACCTAGTCTTCGGTAGGAATCTGAACCAATGAGAGCCACAGTCATACCCGGATAACAGAGATACAGCATTCACAGGAAACCCAAATGATCATATCAAGACCCCTACATAGGAGACAATGGGGAAAGAACCCTCAGGAATATGACTTCAGTTTCTTAGAAAGAAAAAGGCTGCTCAACGCCTTTAACTATGCTGTTATGAGCATAACAAAGGTTCCTTCCAAGAACCTCGTTCTTCTTCATTTAGCATGGGTTGGCTGATCATGCAACAATACTTTAACCCGGCTAAAGGAAAACTACCTGTGTATTTTATAAAAACCTCTTCAGATATTAAACAAAAGTTTCAAAAATCAGAACAGGGACCCTAAACTCCTTTTCTCCTACTTTCTAGATAGAGCCTTTAAGACTGTATTTAATAATTAAGAGGAGGACTAGAAAAGCCCTGTGGTCCATCATAGTACTTCAGCTGTGAGAGCACAAAGCAACCCAGCTATCATAAACCTCCCGTGAGACCAATCTAAATTGCAAACTGAGGGCCACTAGAATCCACCTCCTGCCATCTTCTATCTAAAAATCTCACACTGGGGCCAAACATGAAAACTGACCAATACCCTAACTTCGGTCCCGTACGATAAGGGATTACTTCCCTTTTGAAGACATGACGCTGGGGTTATTCAGGCTCAAGTTTTCCTTGGTACTCCATGCATAAGCCTCAGATGATCCAAGAAATACCAAGGGCTATGACTACACTGCATTCTCCTCCCAGTGACCTTTCTAATTTAACATCTGGGTCCTTAGTCTTCCTCCCTAGCACTAATGGAAAACTCCAACAAGCACACTATACACCTCTTCAACACATGGGATAAACATCATTCATTCATTCCTTTTGGTTCTCCCCAGCTGCCCAATTCCCTTCCTAAGTAGGACATTTCAACCAACCTCCAGGCCATTCATCACATCAGACACCCTAAGCCCCTACCCTAAAAAGGCCCAAGAATGTCTAGGGCCCCAAACATTCTCCCCTATCTCTACTATGCACCCCTACATCTTATAACAAGTTCCCCTTCAAGTGTGAGGCATCTCTAATCCCAGATGCTAACAGCCCCTTCTGCCACAATTGTCATTAAAGACAACTTTCTTCAAAGGCACAATTAAAAACCTAAGACTTAGAAGGGGTTACCACTTTTTGTTGACACATCCTTAACTGTGATCCAACCTTTCCACAGGTCTTAATCTTTACACTGTAGGAAGAAATACACTCTTGTTGAGACTTTAAGGATGCTTTATCTCTGTATTTGAACCCACCCAGACTCAGTTCCTATTTGGCTTTAAATGGCAGGACCCCTTATCCCAGATAGTCAATCATTCACCTGAAGTGTCAGGCCTCAAGACGTGTTGGACACCCCTACCCTTTTGCCATGGAAGAAAACCTTTCTTCCTTGAAATTAACAGATACCTCTTAGTACACAGGTGATTTATTAACCTCTATTAACAGACTTCTTACCTCACAGCAGAACACCACTACCGCTCATCAGATTAGTCTCACAGGGACACTTAGATTTCCCATTCTAAGTAGGCAGTAATCCCCCTACTAAGGATTTTATATCAACAGGCACAAGGAGCCTTCCCAGACACAAAAGACATCCTACAAGATATCTAACCACAAAAGAATTAATAACCTATGACCATAACTTATCTGCCAACAGTTAAAGCTTTTTCACCCCAGAAACTCGAGAAGCCTACCCACGTGAACCTCTTGGAGATTTTCATTTCTTCTTCCCATGAGACCAAAGTAAAACGCACCCCACACCGGCAACTCCAAGTGCTTTTTGCTTTCACCTGAGTTCTATGACTGTACGAGCCCTACCTTCTTATTCCCTTGATGTCACTTCAGGGAATGTATCCCAAACCTGCTTCTTAAGCTTTAAACCATGCCACAAACAAGGATATCGCCTATGTCAGGTTCTGATGACCCCGAGACCGCAGAGCTAGATACCTACCATTCGTCCATCTTTCCAGCTGCTACTGTCATGCTCCTTCTCTCTCTTTGTAAAAGTCATGTTATGGTGCCACATTTAACCATTATGGCTTTTGTTAAAGACAGATGAAAGGATAAAAACATACATGTTACCACTAAATTTTGGAGGGACAACTCTTTTAGAGACTTAAGGGCTAACTTTTCTAACTCTTGCTTATCGGTTATGATTGGTGTTATGGGAAGGGAGGCCATTGCTTAACCTTTTGGTGCTACAGACGCCTTCCAGATCACAGATCATTAAGTTCCAGATGCCACTATCTCAGAGATATACACATTAACACAGCATGGATGTAGGCATCAAGACAACATTCAACGGTGGACCTTGCTTTCCAACTTGAGGCAGATCTCTCACTTCTGCTGCTGCACTACATATTCCCCAGCTTCCAGGGGATCCTCCTGTCTCTTTCTACCATCTCACCATATGTGACTACAGACATGCACTATGCATCTGCTTTTTATGTGGGTTCCTGGACTCAGGTCATCGGTTGAAGCAGCACATGTGTTTTACCACTGAGCCGTCTCATATTTTAATGTTTGGAGTATTTGAAATAATTCGCTCTCCTCTAATTTTAATTTTCCTTCTCGCCAGTTTCACTCAATCCCATAGCTATAACCTCATGTAGCATGGTCAATTCTGAATTTAGGAAAGACTGGCCTTTGATGTCTAAAATAGTGTAACTCTTATTTGTGACTAACAGTTTCATTTAGTGTTGGTTTAATATTATATTAGGTTTTGGTTGGGGAAAGTAAATGTTTCATCAGTGGGATAGTTAAGTTTTAGGAGACAATTTGACAAAGTATCTCATTAGAGTCTCAAGGAGGGGACAATCTAGATCAGGCTCTCATCTGGGCGAGCCTATGGAGAACTGTCTTGACTATATTAACTGAGGCAGGAAGAACCAGCCACAGGAGGTAGCACTGTCTCCTAGGCAGGACCTGCATGACATAAATGGGGTAGGAGGGGGTGCTGAGCACAAGTAAGCACGAATATATCCACCCTCCCTCCGCTCTAAGTTCTTGTCCTGCTTCCCCCTCGATGGACTGTAGCCTGGGACTGTTAGCAGAATAAGCCTTTCATCCCTTAATGCTGCTTTTATCAGACCATTTTACCACAGCATCAGAAAGGAAACTAAGACTTTAGCAACAATCCTCTAGTTTCCAAAACTGGTTAAGCCCTTTCATTTCTTTCCTTAAATGGGTTAAAATCCAATTAAAACAGACTGCCCATCTGTCGCTAGTTTTGTCTAGGGCTCCCAATTTAGCATGTTAAGGAAAAGGAAGAAAAAAAAATCCAGGCACAGTGACACACACCTGCAAAGGCAGGCAAATCTAAGTTCAAAGCCAGCACAGTTCACAGAGACCCTGTCTTAACACCCCACCACCACCGTTAAAAAAAAGAGACTATCAAATGTTCCCTACTGAAGAAACCATGACAAGCTCAGCAGCCAGAATTAAACATAACACCAGCCGGAAAACCAGATGATAGCTTTTCTCAAACATTTATGACTTTGTTGATTTCTTGATCCTCAAAAATCAAAGTATCTCTACTTCAGGGAAACTGCTTTAGATCAGATTTATATGCTGGCAAAGGGAGGAGCTCTCTGCGGTTATTTTCTCCTGCTGTGTATCATCAGGTTTGTCCTGGACATTTATGATAATGTGAGGACGCTCAAGATACTAAGTGATCAACCCTTTCTATGTCTTCCTGACTGAGCCAATAAAGGTTCTTGCAGCCTGGAAACAGGATCTATTTTGAGGTATCACTATAAACTTATTAAAAATCCTGAGACTAGAAAGACGGCTCTGCGGTTAGGAGCACTAGCTGCTCTTCCCCAGGACCTAGGATCAATTCCTAACGCCCACATGGCAGCTCACAACTGTTTGTAACTCCACCTCCAGGGGGATCTGACACCCTCGCAGGAATACACATAGGCAAACCACCAATGCACTTAAAGTAAAAATAAATAACAAAACCATTTAAAGTGTTATTATAAATCCTGGAGTAGTCACCCTGACACTTCTATCCTGGAGAAAGTGGGGCAGGGGAGATGAGGATGGAGAGGGAGAGAGGGAGAGGGAGGGAAAAGGAGACAGACAGACAGACAGACAGACAGACACACACACACACACACACACACAGACTCAGAGAGAGACAGAGAGATTCTAATTTTGGCACCTTTATGATTAGGTACTAAGAATTCCTAAACTACAGGCAGCACACTGGAAAATGTGGATATTAAATCAAAGTTTTACATAACACATAATAAAGAAGAGGTCTCAAGAAAAAATTAAGTATTTCAACAGAATCAAAAGGACATCTTACAATAATGTATGCCACAAAGCACAAGCCATATTTGGGAGAGATTAAAACAATAAAAGCCAGTACTACAAAAAAAAAAAAAAAAAAAAGACAGCTGAAAGTAAGTCATTCTGTAATAGGGGGCTAGGAGAAGAAAAACTAAATCAAGCACGGGAAAATAACAGGCAATCGGGAGACAACCAATCACTCTAACACTTGGCTTTTCAAAACTACTGTTAGAACTGTTTCGTCTACAGCTGCTCTGAGAAACTAAGCAGGATTTGGCCTGCTCAGTACTTGGATGAGGAAATTATACGGTGCCATCATTAGCACGAACATTAAAGGAACCACAAAGGCACACGGTGAACAACCCAGACCACAAATTTAGTAATTTAGAAGAAATGAACAAATTTTCTGAAAGGCAAACAGAGAGATAGCCAGTATGAGTATGCCTATGTCCTGAAAAAAATGAAATCACTACTTCAAAATTAAAAAAAAAAAAAGATGGGGTTGGGGATTTAGCTCAGTGGTAGAGCTCTTGCCTAGCATGCGGAAGGCCCTGGGTTCGGTCCCCAGCTCCGAAAAAAAGAAAAAAGAAAAAAAAAAAAAAGACGAGATGCAAATTATCTCAATCGTCAACTTTTCAACAACTAAGATATGGCAGTAATTTAGTAAAACACCCTCTAAAGAAAGCAAGCAAATACTGGTTCAAAATTCGAGATCGACATTACCACAACACCAAAACAACACAGAAGAAAAAAAAAAAAAAAGCTAAAGAATGCCCAATGCGAAACCTCTCAACAAACATTAATAATCCAAGTTTTCAAGTGTATTTCTAAAATAACTAAAACCAGGCAGTGTGCATACACGTGTCTGTAACGCTAGCATTTGGCATGCTGAAATGGAACTGATGTGTGTTTGAAGCCTAGCCTGGTCTGCAGGATAAAAGCCCACCTGAAAACAGAGTCCATCCCAAACCATGCCGGAATCACCTCAGTTCCAGAAAAGTCCGTTCAAGCCTCAAACTTCAGACTGTGAACAAGGTTCCGTGGGAGAAGACATGCCCAGCGTTATGCAAATGGCTGCTTTAATCTCCATCAGTAAAAACTTAAAAAGGTGATCCACCAAACTGACCAAGTTAAACGGCAAAACCATGTCATCATACTACTAACTGCCTATAAAACCTGTACTGCCCGAAAAGGCAGAACACCAAACTGTTAAAATGAAAGAATCCAAGAACCAGCAAGACTTTAGGACACCAGGAACTTGTAAGACTTGCCAGATTAATATACAAACTGTACATCAGACGAAAGAACACTGGGATGTAAAATTAAAACCACCACAGAGCTTATATAGGAAAGATAAAAGTGAGACACGTTTGCATGTTAATGTAATCGATGTCTGAACAGAAAAAAAAATTATTCATTTCTAATACAAAAACAATCAAAAGAACTTAGTAAGTGGAGGGGTTTACATGATTTTGGAAAGAAGCCTCGAAACTGTGACAGTTATCATTTTGATCTACAGATTCAACAAATCCCAATGTAAATCTTCACAATTTATGCCGAAATGAACAGAAAGTTGATCTAAACATTATCTGGCAAGAGATACTCAGAATCGGGAGAAAAGCTTGACTTCTACCATGTGGCCCTTAACTCCTTCCCCAGAAACACACACACACACACACACACACACACACACACACACACACACACTCACAAAAAAGGGGCCATATATAGACACACACCCTTAATCCCAGCACTCTGGAGGTGGGTTTAGGTAGCCGGATCAGAAGTTCAAGGTCTTCCTCGGCTAAGAGAAAGTTTGAGGCCAGCCTGGGAAACACGAGATCCTGTCTCAAAAAAAGAAAAAGAAAAAAGTTAACGCAATACTGAAACATTAACAGTACACTACCTGACTTTACGACTTCCAATAAAACTGTGATAATCAAAGAAGTATGGTATTTCGAAATTAAGAAATATCAATTTAAAAAGTCGGAAGCAAGCCCAAAATACAGTAAGCGATTTGACAAACCAGTGAACCAAACACACACGTATATAAACAAAATATTGGGTAGACTTTACCACTTTGGCAAAACTAACTTGAAGTGGATCCAACATAAACCGGAAACGTAAACATCAAAACTTCTATAACTCGAAGAAACTAAGAGTACCTTGACTTAGCAACAAGCCCTCCGGACAAAAAGAGCATAGGCTCTGAGCGCCTACACACCTGCGACGTCACCAACCCCAGCGTCCCCAGCGCAGGGCGGAGCCTTTCGCTACTTCCTTGCTCTGCGCAGAAGCGGCCGAGAGGCGGAGCTGCCCAGAGGCCGCCGGCCCAGGGCCTAGGTTGCTTCGCGGGTTGTCGGCCCCGCCCCAGTCCCGAAGAGCACCCATCACAACGGCTCCGATGGCTCAGCCACCGCCCCTCACCCCCTGGGGACAGCGGCCCCTCGCTCACCATGGCGCAGCTTCCGAGCTCGCCCACGATACCAGCTCCCGATACCAGCGATAAAAGCAGGGCCCACTTGTACCCCTGTCCGCCACGGAGAACCCACATACACCCGCGACCCAAAATAAAACCCGCCTGCCGGAGATCCTGATTGGACGGAACGCTCCAATACTCTGATTGGCTAGCGAGACCTGCGATGGAAAGAGCTCCTTTAGGGAGGAAGCCCAATTCAAAAGGACAGGGACCATGCGTTTTAGAAGTTGCTCTAGCCTCTTGCACTCGGTAGGCACTCTTTACCTTTCCTCCGGGTCACAAGGTCGCTAGTATTAGTATAACTCGTTACACAACGTCCAACGAGTGATCCCCGCCCCAGCTGGAAGGGTGCCACATTAGAACAGGTCCTGAGGTCCTCTAAGGATCATCAATCTCAGTAAAGCACACCTAGGATTGCTCACATCTTCTCTCTCAGGCTGCATATTTTCAGCCAGAACAATAGTAACAATACTTAGCCTGGTATTGTGGGCGAAGCCTTCATCCTAGCACAAAAGAGGAAGCGCTAGGAGGATCAGCAGCAGTTCAAGGCTGGCCTGGGTTACAACGGACTGTCAATAAATGACACCAGGCAAGAGATTTTTTTAAAAAGGGAAAAAAGGAGTTTAGAAAAAAGAGTAGAGATTAGATCAGAAGTCTGTGAAATGGGTAATCCAATAATAACAAACCCCTCAAAAAAAAAAAAACAAACACCAAAACATCCAGAAACAGCACTAATGGTGTTTAAAACTCAAAAGCTGAGTTTTTAAAAAAGATTATTGTCTTCTGTTTGTGTGTGTAGAGTAACATATCCCCTGGAAGCTACAGTTACAGGCTGTTTTGAGTGCCAAGAACCAAACACTCCAGCAACCTCTGAGTGACCTCTCTGAGCCCCTAAAGTTGATCTTTTTAAAGCTAAACATGACTGATAAATTGACTTATGCAGGGAAAGGAGACGCAACTAAATCCAGACGTGAAAAAACAGCTACTGACGGTTTAGTCCTGTAATCCCAGCACAGAGAGGCTGTATTGAGAAGATTGAAAGTTCAAGGAATGGGGCGAGAGCCATTCTCCAGGGTTAAGAGTACTGGCTGTTCTTCCAGAGGACCAGGCACGAGGCAGCTCACAACTGTCTAAGTCCAGTCCCACGGAATTCAAACATCTGTTCTGCTGTCCAAGAATACTGTGTGCGTGCGTGCGTGCGTGCGTGCGTGTGTGTGTGTGTGTGTGTGTGTGTGTGTGTGTGTGTGTGTGTGTGTGTGTAAGATCCACAGATGGAGGAGACTCTCGCTCCGATCCTGAGGACAACGCCACCCCATGAACACATGGTTTATTTGGGATACCAGTACACTGGGGCTCGACGCAGTCCTCACGCAGGAGGGATGTGAAGAGTCCCGGACAGCAGAAATATAGTTTATATAGAGATACAAGGTCACAGCTATATCGGAGACGATACAAGGTCACAGCTATATCGGCACAGCTATTTCAGTACCAAGGATATCTGACTTGGCAGATGTTTCCCGCCCTGTAGTTCCCAGAATGACACAATCTATACCATCTGTTCTTACAGTCAGCTGACTTCCTGGAAAGTAGGTGGGAATGTACTGTACTTTCTGGTCTAACGTCTGGGGGCTAAGCAGAGGCCAACTTAAAAAATTTTTATTCTTTTTCTTTTTTTTGGTTCTTTTTTTCGGAGCTGGGGACCGAACCCAGGGCCTTGTGCAAAATTTTTATTCTTAAGAGATGGTTCTTAAGAGATGGCTGCACTGATGTCAAGCAGGGATCTTGTGTGTGTGTGTGTGTGTGTGTGTGTGTGTGTGTGTGTGTGTGTGTGTGTTACACAGATATAAACAGCCAAGGCACTCATACACATAAAAGTAACAATAATAATTTTTTTTAAAGTTCAAGGCACAACTGGGCAACTTGAGCAAGACTGGGTTTCAAGGCCACCCTGGACAAATTCATGAGATCATGTTTCAAAATTAAGACATGTTTTAAAAATTAGAAGGCTTGGAGACTGACGATGGCTCTGGGATTTAGAGTGGCTGCCACATTTCTATTCATAAGCATCCATAACTCCAGTTATGGGATCCTACACACTCTTTCACCTCCCTGGCATCAGGTATGCACATGGCCCACAGATGAAATAAATACACATAAAAAAAAATTTAAAACAGAACCAAAGTAAAGCTAGACTTAGCAGCACAAAACTGAAATCCCAGAATTCTGTAAAGCAGATATTGGAATTCTAGACAGATCAAGTTCCAGGAAAGACAGAGAAACCCCAGCTTTAAAAATAAGGGTGGGGGGAGGAGGGAAAAGAAGAAAAGGCTTAGTCTAACATGTGAGAAACTCTAACTGACTCCCGGTGTCTCACTAAAACAAAAATGAAAGATATTATCACCAGTTACAGAAACAGAATGGACTAGAAGAGAATAGAACTGTGGAGCATTCAATAACCTAGATGTGACCAACAGATTTCTACCATAACTGAATCAAGAAAAACTAAAAAAAAAATCTGACTAGAAAAACGTACCCAATGAAAAGATGAAATCTGGGGCTGGGGATTTAGCTCAGTGGTAGAGCGCTTACCTTGGAAGCGCAAGGCCCTGGGTTCGGTCCCCAGCTCCAAAAAAAAGAACCAAAAAAAAAAAAAAAAAAAAGATGAAATCTATCATCAAAACTCTCAACAACTAACTATATATCACATATTTAAGGAGGACATAAGAGACCCTCTACAAGCTTTTTTTTTTTTCTTTTTCGGAGCTGGGGACCGAACCCAGGGCTTTGCGGTTGCTAGGCAAGCGCTCTACCACTGAGCTAAATCCCGAACCCCTACAAGCTTTTAAAAACAAGTGAAAGTACCTTGAGACCACTATCAGGCTCAAAGCCAGACAATGGCATTACAGGAAAAGAAAGCTACAGAGAATTGCCCTGAAATCTTTAACAAAACACTAACAAACAGCGTGTAAAACAGTTCTAAATGAAGTCTTTATTTCCAGGGTGGAATAATGGCTTACCATAAAGGCATTCGCTACGCGGTACCGAGTTAGAGGAGGGAAGAACACACTGTGGGATGGACTCTTGACATACAGTAATAATAAGTCTTGCTTTCATGATACAAATGGGCACAGACTCTCCGTTTGAAATGAGAGATGTTAGCGTGCATTAGGACACATCTATACTCGGTTCTTGAATTAGGGAGGCTGAGCCAGAAGGATGAAAAGTTCCAGGTGACTCTGGGCCACACAGTGAGACCCTATCTCAAAGGAGCAAAAGCATAAAAACATTATTGGGGCCCAGGGATCTCTAGGGAAACCAAGAATGTTAACCATGTAGTGTCTCCTCAATGGAGGTGATAAAATAAAATCCCTGCATTCCACCCAGAAAGCTGATAGTGGAGGTTGTTTAATGACCTTTTTGCTTTCTGTAGACACAGATCTCAGCCAAAATGTTTGAAGCCATTTTGAATAAAATGTCCATTATAAATAAGGGTCGAATAAAGCTTAAGTTCCCAAGACCTCCCTGGGAAACTGACATCCGGTTTGGCTGAAAGAGACGTGTACCTGGGTAACTGACGTTCTGGCTGGCAAGTTTAAACAAATGCTAATGCTGTGCCTGAGCCCCCAAAGACCACCAAGGAGCTAATTCTGATGCAATCACATTAGGCTGTCTTCATTACAAGCTCCAGCTCTGGCTTCCTGCCTACCCTGACACAGCAGGATGGAGGATTGAGCTCTGAGCCTAGTTTCAGGCAAGCATTTACATTAGCAAGCAAACAAGCAAGAGGGTTCCTAGCCAGAAACACATTTGATTAGGGTGATGGGAGAGACAGGCATTAAGGCCTTTTACATAATTGGCTGGTTCTGGGAGCCAAACCATAAACTTAACTTCTGCTTTTCTCCCGATTGGTGGTTGTTAGGAGGTAAAGTGCCCAGAGGCAGGCTTGTTACCTGGAGGTGTAGATTTGCTGAGGAGTAACCTGGAAACCAGTGTTAGGTGCCAGTTTGTTAGTTAACTCAGTTCCACCTTAGGTCAGGTTCTCGAAGATGGGAGTCTGAACCCAAAAGATCTGGTCTCTCACTAGACAAGTCAATCTGTCACAGTTGAATAACTCAACCAACGGGAACAGGATAAGTATACCACAAAGACATGTTCCTAAGGAAGTTCCCTATCCCTAAATCCGGATTGGATTGGTGGGAGTATTTACCAGTGACTTGGCACAGATGTTTGTGGGTTTCTAGAGTGACTTTAATTCAGCAACCTGACTACTCTGGCTGGAATACAGGCACACCCTCAGTCCACACCTGTGGGGCAGTAAAAGACCCTGAGGAGGTTTGAAACCCCGGTGACCCTGAGGGACAGTAGGCATTTCACCTGACTCCCAGGAAATCAGGATCCTGTCACTAGCCTGCAGCCCTCCATAGATTTGTGGCCAGCAGTCACACAAGGGTAACACCCCAATCCCCTTCACAGGTACAGGATGTGACCAAGACAGATCTCCATACTAATGAGGTACCTAAAAGCCTGGAGGCTTAGACAATCACCTTTTCTTCCCAGAAAACTCCTCCCTGCCAAAGGTATTTAATCTCAGGCCCACTCTAAGAAGTGGGGTACGGCTTCACTCATCCACCTTCTGCCATGACAATAAACACCTTGAAATGCACCACTAAACTCAAGCCTACCTCCTTCCAACCGAGGACTACCGCACCCCCACCCCACCCCCTGCCCCAGCCAGCTCTGGCTGTATCCTGTGCCTCAGACCCCACTCCCCCCACCCCCGCAGCGGAGCAGTGTCCTGCAGCTTCCCACAGTGGCTGTGTGGGGTAAGCACGGGTCAAACTTTCCACATCTAGCCTCCCGAGCGCCTGAGCCCTGTGGCAGAGCGGACTTGGGACCCCCACCATTAATCCTACACACACCTTTAATCCCAAAGAAGAAGGTAAAGTTAGTAGGCAGCAGTGAGTTTGTTTGTGAGTTTAGTGTAAGTTAGCAGAGGCCGTTAAGGCCCAAGAATGAGAAGAAACCAGATTAGAACATGTTGCCAAACTTAGTATGAGGCCAAGGAGAGCAATTCAATCAGAACTGAGAGAAGCACGTTTGAGTCAGTCAGCTTGGAGAGGAGTTTAAGACAGAACAGCTGAGCATTTAGAACCAGCTGAGAGAGTTTTAAATTAGCCCAAAACTCAGCAACAGGACCTGACTCTGGAAGACAGATTGTTGAAAATACAAGAGAACTACTTTTGCTTATCACCTGGTGTGAGTAACTGTTCTTGTTCTGCCCGGGTGATGTTTATTTAAGCCCCTACTTGTGCCTTCCAGCCATTGCTTCCTGCAGAGAGCATTCCAGGAAACAGGCCCAAGCCTAACCAGAGGTGTTTCAAATGCAGATGCTTCATCAATTCTGAAAAAGACAAGAGATAAAAATAACGCGGACCTGAAGACCCGGCCCTTCTCCAGATTTAGTAGCTCTGTTCCTGGAACCAGGGGGCCATAAAACCTTTTGGCTTCCCCCTATCTCCTGGAGCCGTAAAACAATCCTGTAACTTGTGGTACATTCCCCTTTGACATCCCCCCCATCCCCTGGGGCTCACAGCCTCTGCCTTTAAATACTCTTTCTCCCAGCCTCTCGGGGTCAAACTCCACTGCCCCTGCGTGGGATATGAGTCTCGACCCCAGTGCACTGGTTCCTATCGATAAACCTCATGTGATTATAGCAAGGATGGTCTTGTGTGAGTTCTTGGGGGGAGGGGGGGTCGCGTCATCCCAAGACTTGAGTGAGGGTCTCCCCGCTCTGGGGATCTTTCACAGCCAGTGAAAGTTCAGAAAGAGCTAAAAAGGGTGAAAACAGTAAGTCAGCAGTAAGTCTCAAAGGCTGAAAACACTCTAGACCTAGATAAGATCGTACAGAGGCTAGAAGGTTCCAGGGCTAGGCCTAGCTTAGCAGATTTCGGGCTTAAAAACTCTGTGATATTCTGTCTCACGGTAGCACTTCAGCTCCCCAGTCTGTTCTGTGCCCCTGATCGATCAGTAGCAACCAGAGTACGATAAATTTTTCTCATCTGCTTAAATACTTACTAGGATAAATGTTCAATGATGCAGTCAGCTCCAATGCTGTTCTCCCTGCCTGATCAGTTTTTGCTACCTAATTCAAATAAAGATATAGCTTTGCTAGACTCTGGTGCCCACTTGGGCTGTTGACTCTCTTTCCCTGAACATATATCTTTAGCTCTGAGTAACAGACCCCATTCTCAGGGGAGGTGTCACATGTACTTTCTGACCTGCTGAGCTCTAGGCTCTCTCAGTCAGAGACCACACTAGATTCTAGGTTTTCAGCTATAGAGTCTATGGTCTTAGTCACATGTCCTTTGTCAAGGCATGTCTAAGCTTTATTGTTGCATGGAAACCTGGAACAGTATGACCGTTGCTTGGAAACTTTTCCCCCCGAATTGCATTATGTTTGATACTCTATTACTATTTGTTATGGCTTGCATACGCTCTGCCAGGGGAGTGGCACTACTAGAAGGTGTGGTCCTGTTTAGAGCATGTGTGGCCCAGTTGGAGTGGGTGTGTCACTCTGGGTGTGGGCTTTAAGACCCTCATCCTAGCTGCCTGGAAGCCAGTCTTCCACTAACAGCCTTCAGAGGAAGATGTAGAACTCTTAGCTCTGCCTGCACCATGCCTGCCTAGATGCTGCCCTTCTCCCAGTTGATGATGACAGACTGAACCTCTGACCCTGTAAGCCAGCCCAATTAAATGCTGTCCTTTCTCCTTTCTAAGACTTGTCTTGGTCATGGTGTCTGGTCACAGCAATAAAACCCTGACAAGACATTACCCTATAATTATAACCACCTGGCATCGGACTCCCTGAAGTTGGATCCAGGCTGACAAAAAGTCAATTTGAATTGAGGTTTCATTCTCATCTCTTCAAGGTTAGCTTCCCTACAGGGATCTCCTCAAATGGTAACATGACATTATGAAAGTACTTAACGGTTACTGACTTAATGTCCTTAAAAACGTTGAAATAGTAAATCAAGGTATGCATGTATTAACATAAAATGCTTCAAGACCAAAACAGAAAAACAGAAATCAACCGGGATGTAATGTAGTTGTCTTGGATTTAAATATAAAATAAAACCAGATGAATAAGAACAAACTGCTGAAAAGTTCTATTAACAGAAACAAAAGACCCTGAGAAAATGAACAGAACATCGGTGAGCTGTATAGTAAGAAGCCAACAGCAACTGGTACCTGGATTTCTTGAACAGCAGTAAAGATAGAAAAACAACTGGATAATGTTGCTGAATTTTTCAAATCAAGTTGAAAGTATAAACCCAGTGATCTCAATTCTATCTATCTACCTACCTACCTATGTCTTGCTTGCTCAAATTCACTAGAAGACCATTTTAAAAAAAAACCCTATACCAAAGCCCTCCATCATCAATTTATCTTAAAGCAAAGAAAAAGAAAACTTTAGACAGAAATGGGGGGGGGGGGTCGGAGGCACCTACTTCAGAGACATGAACTGCAACTGTGAACATACTTATCAAAAACGATTTGGGCTGGAGAGAGATGGCTCTCCCAAAGGACATGGGTTGAATTCCTAGCACCCACATGACAGCTGACAACCTTCTGTGACTTCAGCCCTAGGGGACCCAGTGCCCTCTTATCTCCTCAGTCACAAGGTATATACATGGATGCAGGCAAAATACTGATACACCTAAAATAAATAAATCTAAAACTACAAATCAGAAGACGGTGAAACATCATCCTTACAGATCTGAAAGAACAAAAGGATCAACTGAGAAATCAACTCCCTTGAAGGAAAATTGGAGATTTTATTCAGACACACTCTATAAGCCAGGATTCTCTAAAGGGATATAAAACTAATAAAACGAAAATATATGCATATATAAAGGGAATTTATCAGAGTGGTTTACAGGCTGTAACGGATCTGGCTACTCCAACAATGGCCATCTCCCAAAGGAATGGTGAAGAATCTGGTAGTTATCCAGTCCATGGGGCTGGATGTCTCAGCTGGTCTTGAGTCTACACTGGAATTCCAGAATGACTGAAAGTTAACACTCTTAGGTGTGCCTGATAGGTAGGCAGTATTTTAAGAACACATCACATAGCTGGGTGTGCTACTATATACTTTTTAGTCCCAACCCCGACTCTACCTCGGGAAGAAGCAGAAGGATCTCTCTGAGTTCAAGGTCAGCCTGGTCTGCACAGCAGGTTCAAGAGCAGCCAAAGAGGTAAGAACACCTCCTACCAAACAAAACGAAACAAAAACAAAACAAAACCCACCCACATCACAGTTTCTACTCAACTCTCTGAGAACTCAGGTGCTGCTTATAGCTTAACTGAAAATCCTCACGTAACTGTTAGAAACAAATAACTCTACAGCCCAGAATGGTGGTGCCTGCCTTTAATCACGGCAAGGCAAACGTAAGCGAGTCTCTGTGAGTTCCACCCTCAACGCCAAACACAAGAGTCTATTGGTAGCTCTAATTAGAGTGGACTCATAGAGGTGGAATGTGGATCTGATCTGGGGAGGGACAGGTGAGGGGGATGAGTACAACAAAAAATATATGAAATTCTCAAAGAATAAAAATAAATAAAAATCAGACAAAGCGTTACAGAACATTCCTGAGAAGTTTCCAACTGGGCCACCATCAAAGTAAGCCAGGATGAGCTCCTTCACTGTCGAGACGCTGAGTTTTGCCACATTTAGAAAACCCGTAAAGTAACACTGCAGAGTACCAAATATCTACTCGCCAAGGCCTTGACAACAATCTCAAAATTTAGAGGCATGAGGGAGCCTGAGGGAAACTGATTTAAAAGAAAGAAAGGAGGGGAAGGGAGGGGAAGGGAGGGGAAGAGAAGAAAAGTGATTTTTTTTTTCCCCCAGAAGTTGTAAAAGTCTGGAAAAGTGTCTCCCTTTCCCCCTTCTCAACCCTTTCCCTCCAGCCACAGAGTAAAAGTTTGAGTAGGTAAGCAAGTCACACTTTTTACAGAATTCCCCACTGGAGAGCGCACGCATATCCTACACAAATGCAGAAAACCTGATATCCTGAGGAGAAGCCACTTGTTCCCTGTATCAAATAGGTCACTAACCCCAAACTGTCTTAATGTTGAAGCCAAAACCACTCGCTACTGAGTACACTTTTGCAGAGCTGTGGCCGCCACTCGCTATCTTTGTGCAGGGCCTGACACAGGCTGCAATTGCACAAAGGGCGTAGAACTTAGTCAGCAATTTCTCCATGCCCCGCCACAGAGAGGGCCAAAGACAACAATCTCTTCTTTACTGGACCTACGACAGACTTCCTGAGGTTCAGGCCAGGAAAGTGGCCGACCTGGCCATACTGCTAAAACTGGGGACAAATGGGGACCGCATATTTGTAAGAAAGGCTTCAGGAGATCCTAATAACTCGGGACTGGAAATCTTTCGGAAGGGACCCCCCCCCCCGACAGAAAAGACGCCAGGGGACCCAAGGGGAAAGGAGACCCGAGAGGAAAGGAGTCCGAGTGGACAGCAGAGGGAGCTGCGGGCGAGTGTCCGGATGGCAGTGTCCCCGCGCCGAAGACACTGTCACCCCGATCGCTCTACACTACGCGCAGCCGCAGACAAGGACCCCAGCAAGGACCTGGCAGCTCACGGGGCCAGTACCCAGACTCCCTGCTCCTCACCGAATCGCGGGGGCTCCTCCACTCGCCAGCGCCTTCACCGCCTGCCTGGGACTACGGACATCGCTGTCGGGCGCAAGGCGGAGCCGAGGCGCGGTAGGAGGATTTAAGAGTAGGAGGACCTTCCGGAGCCTGCGCCTTATCACTGGCTCTCCAACCGAGTCCCGGGAGGGTTTCAATTCTCTCGCGGAATCACCGCTCCCCAAGCCACTAGCAGGCTCGAGAAGTGGGCGGGGAGACTGCAATCTGAGTCCAGCGCGAGTGCACACCACTTTCCTGTACTTCTCGTTGAATCCTCGTTAACCTGCCTCAACCTTCCAAGTGATTACAGACCTGTGTCACCCTGCCTGGCTTGGGTGGCTTTATTTTCAACTTTAATGAGTTTCTAGAATGGAGGGATAAAAAGAGCGGTTACACATAATTGTAGGAAATCTCTTACTCTGTGAGCCTGGGTTCCCCATCTATAAAATGCTACTCCCTTACTCCTTCAATGGGTTCATAACAGAGTCAATCAATCATCATCATCAAATGTAGCTCATAGTGGGAAGTCAGGGGCATTTAAGGCATGAGATATGCATTTGATAGAGGCCATCTTCTGTCACTGGAGTTAGGACCAGAGCCTGTGTCCTGACTACTCTAATGAAACAGCCTCCACCTCTCATCCTTCTATAAAACAAGAGTTAAATTAATAGTGTAAATAAGCCAGCCATGGTGGCCCATGCCTTGCCTAAATCCTGGCTCTCAGGAGGCAAAGACAGGTGCAGCTCTGATTCCAGAGCCAGCCTGGTCTACCCAGAACGTTCCAGGACAGCGAGAGCTACAGAATAGAGACACCCTGCCTCAAAATTAAACAGATAAATACGTATATAGCAATATGTACAGTAAAGCCTCTATGTGTGGCTCTAAGAGAAATGTATATAGACGTCTCCCTCTGTGTCTGGCTTTGAGGGATATGTTCCAGCAAAGCCTTTGCTAGGTTTGGATTAGTCAGTAGAGAGGCTGAGAAATTGAAGCCTCTCTGGATGGGCTGCACTCGTTACCACGTGAGAGCTCGCCGCTGCACAAACTTTGGTCCTAAGACACTGGCAACCTTGGAGTTCTTTCTGTTGATTAAATGTTTAGCCATTGTCAGAACGAGTTGATATTTGTGTGGGTTGTCTGCTCTCTGGGGCAGCAAGGGCGAGATAACATTGGTAGCTGGAACCTCTCCCAGCTCAATTAATGTTGTGTAAGGATCGACTAAGAGTCACCAGAATGAGCTAGTCGGGGTCAGTCTTTTCCAAGAAGGCTTGAACCTGTGCTCCTTCAGAAAATGAAGGCTTTGCATCTCAGTGAGCTTCTCTCTAAATCTACTGTGACCCCTAGAATCAACCATCAATCAATATAAATAAGTGAAAGGCAGTATAAGATTTATTTTACGTGGTTACATTCGGAAGAGACATGACTACATCCCTTAGTCCATCTTCAGGGTCCTACAACGGGATGAAGTTTCAGTAGAAGCCAGCAAAAAGCTTAACTAAGCAGTCCAGCCAAGGTATGAGGTGAGGCGTAACCCACCCCCCTACCTTCAGCTCTAGTCTTGACAGCCTGGTGGAAATACAGACCTAGAAAAGTTTCTCCCATAGACAAGATCCTCCCCTGGTTTTCCTCAACCTTTATTTCTAGACTGAGATGCCTGAGAAAAATCTAATTTGTTTCAAGAGTCTGTTGGCCAAACAGATACAAAGATGCCTCTTTAGAATAGCATTCCTACCAGGCAGGCTGAGTCACATAGACAACGGGGTGGCTTGAAGATCTAAGTGGGGATGGAAGAATTCAGGACCAAACCGGTTATACTGTCTCTAACAGCCAGGCTGCTGCTTCAGGAACTGTGGAAAGAGTTTACCTTATTAGATCGTAATCCCATCCACAGCACCTGAGGAAACAACCCATGACCTCATTTACTTAAAGGAAAGTAAGAGAGTTTTTCATGAACTGTTGGGGATGTAACCTCAGACATCTCGAAAGTTGTATGTATGGCTGTGGTAACACTTACGGGTGGCTCTCCCTTGACAAGTCCACACTTCCCTGAAGTGCCTTTCTTGTTAATAACTACGCTTAAATTCTCTTCTCAATACACTCCGGGGCGGAAAAGATGGCTTAGTGGGTAAAGTGCTTGCTCTCTAACTGAGGACCCGAGTTCCCATCCCCAGAACACAAGTCAAGTCAAATACGACTGGGATGCCCGTGCACCTGTGACAGATAGGCGGTGTAGACAGGAGAATCTCTAGATAATCCCAGGCATTCATAGACGGCAAACAAGACACCTGCCTCAAGTTCAGTGGAAGGTACCTTTGGACTCTAACCTTCACCTGGATGCCATAGCTCACAAGCGCACACACACACCAGTAGACAAACATAAAATAAAACCCCACCTCCGCTCTGTACTGACTCAAGAATTCTGGCTTCAGTAAAGTGGAGGTCGCTGAAGAGAACCGTATCATGACAGAAAGCAGCGTAAAGCTGTGTTTCCCTTTCTCTCCCTCCAACACAGTTGCTCTCTCCGTCTGACCACCTGAGCTGGGCTGTGGGCGAGCATGCTGGCAATCTAGCACAGGTGCAGTCAAGGTAGGAAGACCATTGTGGGTGTGAGGAAAGCCTGGGCTATGCAATGAGACACTGTGTTGCCAAGTAAGAGATTAACGGTTAAAGCTGAGGGGCAGAGGAGGGGAGCCCTGCTGGGCTGCAGCTGTGTCTTTTAAAATGACTTCAGGTGTCAGTCATCGGTTTCTATGGCATCATCTTCTTCTTCATGAGGTGGTTGTTGTTTAAAGTGGGTACTCCTACTTCCGTTAACCTAGTCAAACGACCCCGGACAGACATGCCAGAGGAATCCATTTCCATGACTACTCTCAATTCCAGTAAGACGACAATGGACATTAACTATCGCGTTGATCTTAACCCAACCCTGTAACTCGAACCCTTAATGCCTAACCCTAACATGGCCAAAATCTAAACCTAACCTTTTCACGGCTCTGGCTCACAGATCACTAGAGGAAACTTAAATTTCCAGAAAATGTTATGTGGGGAGAGCTGCACACTGCACTTAAATCAGTTCCTGGTGGATTCCCTCCCTCCTCTCTCTCTCCCTATCCTA
The DNA here is from genome assembly GCF_011064425.1 of Rattus rattus. Lineage (NCBI taxonomy): Eukaryota > Metazoa > Chordata > Mammalia > Rodentia > Muridae > Rattus > Rattus rattus. Next base: position 160,170,316 of record NC_046155.1, read on the forward strand.
CACCGCCCCTACTGTCATAATATACTACACTAATGGAATCTGGAAGTCTTTTTTGATGTGGTTCAGGTGATACAGCCTAACATGCCATGAAAACAAGGGGACAATGTTTCCACAGCAGCCAGACTATATGCTAAACTTCTCACCTTGATAGTATAAGGACAGAGGAAGAAATCCAAGAACTGGGTCATGGTTCCCGTGAATCTATTTCCTCCAGGGTCGCCATACCTGCCAAAGGTCTGCCAAGGCCCCAGACAGCGCATAAGCTGGAAAGACTGGCGTAACTCAGTTTTTGTTTCAGTTTATTTTTTACTCCCTTTGTGTGAGAAATTGTGATGCATCCCTCAGTAGACAGGTCTTATGAAGAAGCGGGAGCTCAAATGAAACATCTACTCCTTAGAAGTCAAAGAAGTCTACTGAAAAGCAATCTGGTGACTAGACAATTTTATCATTTATTATGAAGGTTAAGTCTGTATATTAATAGGATGGGCATACTTATTGTTTACATAAAAGAGTAAATCTCAGCTGAGTATTTGATAATGCAGCACACAGAGAATCAATGATGTTTTTCAGAGCCGATACTTTGGTTTTATACTTGGCAAATACAGAGAACATCACATAAAACAGTCGGCAGAAATACAGTTAGGACCATTTCGTAAGTTGTTGAAATATTTTTTTTTCTTTATTGAAACCCGATAATCATTGAATGACTTTTTTTTTTCCAATAAAGTACAAGTCAGTAACTCGGACAACTTCTAAAGTTAAACTATACTATACAGTACAATACAGAGATAAATTAATTTAGTACCTATGTGCTAAGGCATGGCACTGGGAAAACAAAGAGGTCTGTTTCCCACAATGAAATCGCTATATTTAGTAAAAGTCCTTCGGTTGGCAACATTCGGCAAGCCTTGTGTGTGAGCTGGTGCCTCGGGAGCTGCTAATAGGCACTGTGGCATAATGTCACATGCAGTGCCCAGGCTGTATGATCAGGACAAAGTAAGGTGCAGTTAATCACAGGATGCAACACTGGGGAGTGACGTGGGAAGCGCACGAGAATCAGTGCACATATAAATCTGAACGCCACGGACACCAACCTCCTGCCTCTATTCTAAGGGAGAGCTGTTTTTCACAAACAATTAAAAAAAAATCTACAATGCAAAAATTATAGAATAAGCATACAAAGAAATAGTTTTAAACAATAGCAAAATGGTTACATTTTAGGCAGTGTTTTCACAGAAATCAAAAATAATAAAACTATACACGCTGTAAGAAGCTTTAAGTCAATTTATTATTCGGGAAAACAGCAATATACTAGAAATTAAGTCTAGAGTGTTGATATTTTACAGTAGATTGTGTCCTAGGAGTTTATTGATATTCACCTAAATCTCTGATTGAACAAAATCCAGTCTGGAAGACTCCAGTGGCTATAAGTACGCTTCACAAGTAGAGCAGTTACTTTTTTGCCAAATCTTTTGTTTGATACATATTTGTTGGTACCACGCCTAAAATATACAATGAAGCAACATTGTAAAGACTAGCGGGGTCTTTCATACCATGGAGCATAAGCGTCTGGTGGGCTACACCGTGAGGTGCATAGATGGTAATTAGGAAATTGTCTGGCAATCTGCACCAGCCACTACTGCTCACGTCTACACTCAGAACACTTTCACCTCAGTGTTTTCCTGTAAAAGAGATGGGTATTCACCAATGAGAAACCTTCTCATTTCTCCTGAAGCTAGGACTAGAAATTCAACCGGGAAGACCAGAGCTAAATGAATGCGTTGCTTTTTTTTTTTTTTTTTTTTTTTTTTTTCCATTTTTTTTTGCGTTGTTTGGGCTGGCCCTGAACTTGCTATCAGTTGCAGTAAAACCCGAGTACCCGAGAGTACAGCCTGATCTACCAGGTGCAGCTGGCAATGTCTTTAAATGCCAATCCCTGGAAAACACCATACATTCATAAACCGCATAGCTCCTCGTTCACATACATTGTAACATGATTCGCTTCGACATTTCAACACACATACATTCGTACATTTGTAGGATCTTCTAATTGGAGTTATCACAGGATTTTTTTTAGTGTCGTTAAGATACAAGGTTTACTTCCCAAAAGGCAGCAGTTTCAAATCCCATATCTCTTTCTATAAGACTACCCCTGTTGGCTTATGTGTTTGAGTAGACCTAAGAAATGAAATATCATATCCCATTCTGGTTTTTAACACTGGGTAGTTTCACATCTTCAAATGGAACTGAAGGTCTTAGCACATCTCTTAGATCATGGGTTTGTTTTTTTCTTCCAGTGAACCCTTCCAAACTTACCATAGCAAACAGCAGCAGCAGCAGCAGCAACAACAACAATGACAACAAAAGCTTCCCCGTTTGTTCTATACTCGTTAGCTCTTTTCCCAGCACTTCTATACATTTAAGAGAACTAGAAACCCTAAATGTTCTTGCACATTCGCTTGCATTTACCGAGATTTTCCCCTCACGTGTGTGTCTTTCCATGTCTCTGAAGGGAACGAGAACACGTAAAGGCTTTCCTACAGTCTTTGCACTCATAGGGCTTCTCTCCAGTGTGAGATCGTTCGTGAATCTGAAGTAAATACGGGTAAGGGAAGGACTTACCACACTGTGTACATTCACAACGCCTTCCCCCAGCATGAGCTATTTTATGCCTCTGAAGAGAACTATGACTTATCAAAACCTTACCACACTGTTTACATTCGTAGGGTTTTTCTCCAGTGTGGGTTTTCTCGTGCATCTGAAGGGAACTGTGACTTCGGAAGGCTTTCTCGCACTGCTTACATTTGTAAGGCTTTTCGCCCGTGTGAGTTCTTTCGTGCATTTGAAGGAAGCAGGGGTAAAGAAAGGCTTTACTGCACATGTTACATTTGTAGAGTTTCTCTCCGGTGTGGGATCTCTCGTGCATTTGAAGGTAGCACGGATAAATGAAGGACTTACCACACTGTTTACATTCGTAGGGTTTCTCTCCGGCATGGATCCTTTCGTGTCTCCTAAGGGAACTTTGACCTCGGAAGGCCTTACCGCATTGCTTACACTCGTAGGGCTTCTCTCCAGTGTGGGTTCTTTCGTGTAGCTGAAGGGAGCTCGAACAGCTGAGGATCTTGCCGCATTGCTTACACTCATAGAAGCCACTGTGGGTTTTTTCGTGTATGCGAAGGTAACCAGCGCTTTTGAAGGTCTTGCCACACTCCGCGCACTCATACGGCTTTTCACCCGTATGGGTTCTTTCGTGCGCCCGGAGGAGACTGTGACATCTGAAGGTTTTACCGCACTGCGTACAGTCATAGTGCTTGTCTCTAGCGTGGGCTCTCTCGTGTAACTGAAGGGAGCTGAGGCCTTTGAATGCTTTACCACACTGCCCACACTCGTAGGGTCTCGCGGCGCTATGAGTCCTTTCATGTCGTTGGAGGAAAGAGGGGCAGACGAAGGCCTTACTGCAGATCGCGCATGTATAGGGCTTCTCGGCAGAGTGAGACTTCTCGTGCTTGTCAAGTAAATACCGATAAATGAAGGACTTACCACACTGCTTACACGCATAGGGCTTTCCCTCGGCGTGAGTTTTCTCATGGACCTGAAGATTGCTGGGCCGGCGGAAGGTTTTGCCGCACTGCTTGCACTCGTATGCGTTTTCTCCGCTGTGGACTCTTTCGTGTACCTGGAGGGAGTTGGAAGAACTAAGGGTTTTGCCGCACTGTTTACACTCGTAGAAGCCACTGTGGGTCTTTTCATGTATTCGAAGGTTACTGAGGCTTTTGAAGGCTTTACTGCATTGCTTACAAGCATAGGGCTTCTCGCCCGTGTGGGTCCTCTCGTGGACTTGAAGTAAGCTATGATACTTGAAAGCTTTACCGCACAGTTTACACTCGTGGGGTTTTTCCCCAGTGTGAATTATCTCGTGCACTCGAAGACGACTGAGACCCCTGAAGGCTTTCCCGCACTGTTTGCACTCGTAAGGTTTCTCCCCGGTGTGGGTCCTTTCGTGCAGCTGAAGGGAACTTGAGCAACTGAGAATTTTCCCACACTGCCTACACTCATAGGGTTTGTCTTCCGTGTGGGTTCTTTGGTGGACTCGAAGGTAACTGAAACCCCTGAAGGCTTTCCCACACTGCTGACACGCATAGGGCTTCTCTCCAGTGTGTGTCCGTTTGTGTAACTGCAGGGCGCTGGAACAGCTGAGGGTTTTACCACACTCTTGACATTCATAAGGCTTCTCTTCAGTGTGACTTCCTTCATGTACACGGAGGTAACTGAGACTTCTGAAGGCTTTGTCACACTGCTGACACTCATAGGGCTTCTCCCCGGTGTGGGTTCTGAGGTGAACTTGGAGTAAGCATGGGTAAATGAAGGACTTACCACACTGTTTACATTCGTAAGGCTTTTCCCCAGCCTGAGAAACTTTCTGTCTCTGAAAGGAGCTCATGTCTTTAGAGTCCTGACCAGATTGTTTACACGCGTAGGGCCTTTCCTCACAGTGAACCCGTCCGTGTCTTTGTAGCAAAGAGGAACACAGGAAGGTTTTACTACAGATCTCACATTTATAGGGTTTCTCCCCGGTGTGAGCTCGTTCATGCAACTGAAGGGAACTCTGACCTCGGAAGGTCTTGTTGCACTTTCTGCATTTATAGGGCTTTTCCCTAGTGTGAGTCCTTTCATGTCTTCGGAGGAAAGAGGGGCACAGGAAGGCCTTACTACATATATTACACTTATGGGGTTTCTCCCCACTGTGAGACCTGGCATGCAGTCGAAGGGAGCTGCGACCTTTGAAAGCTTTACCACACTGCTTACACGCGTAGGGTTTTCCCCCGGTGTGAGTCCTTTCATGTCTTTGCAGGAAAGAGGAGCAACGGAAGGCTTTACTGCAGAGGCTGCATGTGTAGGGTTTCTCTCCGGTGTGAGATCTTTCGTGGGTTTGAAGTAAATAGGGGTAAATGAAGGACTTACCACACAGTTTACATTCATAGGGTTTCTTCCCAGCATGGAGTATCTTATGTCTCTGAAGGGAACTGTGGCTTCTCAGAGCTTTTCCACACTGCTTACATTCGTAGGGTTTTTCTCCAGTATGAGTCCTTTCGTGGACTTGAAGATTACTGAGACGTCTGAAGGGCTTAGCGCACTGCTTACATTTATAGGGTTTCTCTCCCGTATGTGTACTTTTATGTCTTTGCAGGAAAGAGGAACACAGAAAGGCCTTACCACATACCTTACACTGATGAGGCTTCTCTCCAGTGTGATACCTTTCATGCATCTTAAGTAAGTAGGGATAAATGAAGGACTTGCCACACTGCTTGCATTCATGGGGTTTTTCCCCAGCACAAATTCGTTCATGGCTTTGAAGGGAACCGTGACATCCGAAAGCTTTGACACGCTGTGCACAGTCAAAATGTTTTTCTCCATTACGAGTTCCACTGGGAAGTGGCAGGTAATTGAGCGAACCCAGAGTTGGACCACATGGTTTACATTCAGAAGAGTTTTCTTCAGTGGGAGGTCCTCCACGGATGCAAAATGAGCTGGGACAAATAAAGGCTGTTTCACATATACTGTCCTCATGGGGCTGCTCTCCACTTTGAAGTTGCTTATGAGTGTCACAAGAACGTGGAACACCAACGGGTTCTGCACAGAGCTCACATCTGTCGGTTCTGCTCACAGGGTGGGTTCGCATGTATATGTGAATAGTTGTGAGAGAGCTGGAGGGATATTGCTTCTTCCCACGGTCCTCAAGATCGTATGGCGTATATTCGGAGCACGTTATGATGTTCCTATTAAAGGATGAATGAGACATGAAAACTTCCCCATACAAACTCCATTCACATAGCCCCACGTGGGCGGCAGTCTCTAGACTTCTATTGGCATTTGATTCCTTGGAGGTTCCCCCAAATGCATCAACCTCCTTTATCCTCACAGACCAAATCTAGCGTGTGACAGCTGTAATGGTTGATGGACTGATGACTGTTTAGCTATTAGTCTCCCACTATGGCCTAAGTCAGAGAAAGCGTACACCTTCCGCAATATTTAAATGTTCTCTAGCTGAATGGATGGGTGATACTGCAACATGGCCCTTAAAGCCAGTCCTAAAACAGCAAGGATCATAACTGCATTTTTCTCAGTACTTTTTCCAAGTGAACAGTTTTCAGATCGGGACAGCTTTCTTACATGGAATCACTTATTTTTGTAAAATTTTTATAATGGTAAATAATTTAAATTTTTGTTTGCCTTGCTAACCTGTTCATATGTTTTCATAACATATTAAGATTCTCTCCAAAGATATTTTCTCCCGACCAATACATGCAATTTACCTTATATTTTTCCCAGGTTGTTTATACAGGTCTTCAATGGTCTGGTATTCTGATTTGATTCCTAAAATGCAGACCCAGAAAAAAATATTACAAATTACCAGAAACTACAAAAAAAACCTCTAAGTTCCTAGGGTTAATGCACATTGTACCCATACCTGATTTATTCACACAATTCTTCACCTTCCCATATTCCAAATTACAGAACGAAGGGACACTTGTCCCACTGACAAAGTAAAGGAATTTGATCAACACTCTTACCCACAGAAGCAAGGTTACTGCAGGTTTCCAGCATCACATTAACGTACAGCTTCTTCTGAGGAGGGTCCAACAAAGTCCACTCTTCCTGGGTGAAGCTCACAGCCACATCCTCAAAGGTCACTGAGTCCTAAAATATCCCATATGTATACATAAGAAGACGGTGAAACTAACAGTCCTGTGTATGACTGGTAGGATGTTCATCTAATTCTGCAATCTTCACTTGTATCTAATGACAGGTAAGTTCTAATGCTAGGACTGACGCACTCAGGTAGGAAACTGCCAAAGGAGTGGACTAACGCTCTCCTCTCGTTACCGCAGCCAGGGGCTGCAGGGTGCTACAGGGCAGAGTCAGTTTGTCTAGGATGGATTATCTCGTAGCTGTGATAACAAACTCCTACTAAGTGACGGACGACAGTCACAAGGCTGCATTTTCTCTTTTTTTTTTTTTTTTTTTTTTCCGGAGCTGGGGACCGAACCCAGGGCCTTGCGCTTCCTAGGCAAGCGCTCTACCACTGAGCTAAATCCCCAACCCCAAGGCTGCATTTTCTTAGAGCTCCCTAGGCCCAAAGAGAAGCTTTACTTAGGTATGTGCACCTGAGATCACAGGAGACATTCCCGACATAAATGGTGATGGTACTCACTTAGTCTAAATGATTCTGGGAAACATTTGGCATCTTCTGAGCCTTTGTTCCATTTCTGGAAAGTTCCACACACGGCGATAAGGAAAGAATCCATCCCCACAGTACACGTAGGACAATAAACCTAATGAATTTCACACACGTTGTCACAACTTGTTGTATGGGGCACTAAGCCTGTGCTGTGTGACGGTGGCAAGGGAAACATTAAAGTCCTGAAAGCCGTTTACAATCACCCAAATTTAATAAATGCTCCATTCAACTATCAGCCTGGCTCTGCAGCAGGTCTAAAGGATTTAGGGGCATGACATCAGACCACTGTTTTCCAGCAAGGGACATACAAACTAAAATATTTGTTTGGCCTACTACCAAAAACTTTACTTACATGGTCACTGACCAAAGCAGTTCTCTGGTGGGAACATAAGGTGAAGGGGGAGAAGACAGCTAGCTAGAGCCTATGATTAAATGGCTACTTTTAATGTTTCTGAAAACACCTGACTCTCCCACCTCTGGTATTTTCTCCAATCACTCTATTCCTTTACCCACATACATTCTCCTTCACATATTCACGAAAGAGTTTCACGTAGGGAACTCAGTGAGCAACTAAAAGTCATAAAATAATATTCCTCTCCTTCATACAGCAGCCAATGAAGGCCCTGGCACCACCCAGACACGTGACTCATTTCTCACTTCTGATCTGTCCTCGTTGCATAGCAATTTCTTCCAAACTAAAATAGGCCATCCTGGAGGGAGACGCCTTAAGTCTTGGGAGTTAAAACAAAGTGCCATAAACTAACCAGATACATAGCAACTGGTGTAGTCTTGAGAATGAGGTGGTTGTGGCTGACACAGTGGCCCTGTACTTTGTCTTACTAGATAATCTGTATGCCACCTCCTCTGAGTTCAGGGAACAACCCCAGAAGAGGCAGGCAGACTCTCAGAGCTGCCTAGAAGAAAGCATAAAGTATTGTATAGCATTTTCCTCCGAGCTGATGATTCCATGCTGAAGAGAGTTTCAGGACCAAGACACACTAACTCTCGTAATTGCTTCTGAATCGGGTTTGTGGCCTATCCCACAGAAATTCAGATCTTATCCCACAGAAATTCAGATTCAAATGTAAACCTGGTCAAATGCTGTTAGCTCAGGATAATTACAGGCTCCAAGAGGAAGTTATCATTGTTTTGCTAAGAACCATGTTGTCAGATTGCCTTTAAATATTCATAATACACCTATAAATTAACTCTGCTGCAACCTTGGCCAGAGGTAGCTTCCCTCAGCAGCAGTCATCACTTAAGTAAAAAAGTCAGAACTTGTGATGGTTTGCATATGCTTGGCCCAGGGAGTGGCACTATTAGAAGGTGTGGCCTTGTCGGAGGAAGTGTGTCACTGTGGGGTGGACTTGGAGACCCTCCTCCTAGCTGCCTGAGGATGCTCAGTCTGTTCCTGGCTTCCTTCGGGTGAAGACGTAGAACTCAGCTCCTCCTGCACCATGCCTGCCTGGATGCTGCCATGCTTCCGCCTTGATGATAATGGACTGAACCTCTGAACCTGTAAGCCAGCCCCAATTAAATGTGGTCCTTTATAAAACTTACATTGGTCATGGTGTCTGTTGACAGCAATAAGACCCTAAATAAAACACTTGTCAAAGTGCCTAAGCCTAAACAGGACTCCTATGTCAACTTCCCCCAAGTTCACAGAGCATCACAGAGGGAGGGAAAGAACACAGAGCTGGAAGGGTGCTGAAGAGAACTGTCAAAAGCTATCTCTGGTACATGACATGGCCACTGCACCCATGAATTCACTGCAGTTATAACGGCAATACTCATTGGATTCAGTAGGCTATTAACAGAGAGAGACAGAGACAGAGAGACGCAGAGAGAGAACACACAGGAGGAAGTGCAACACACTGATGGTTTCTGTGAGAAATATCAGGGGTGCCTGGAGGGAGTAGGGAAGACTTGGGGTGCATATAATGTTTTACACTTACGAAGTTGTAAAAGAATAAATAAATGATATCCCACTTAAAATATAGAAAATGAGAAAAATTTCATTTAAACATTCCATTCTAGAAGGAGGTTCGTTAAATGGTCGCAGCATTAGGAGGGTTGAGAATCACTGCTCTGGAGGATCAGAAGTTAAAGAAAAAAATGTATGTTTGTATGTATGTATGTATGTATGTATGTATGTATACACATACACGCATATATTCCAACAGTGGCTATCAACCAGCAGAAAGTCCAATAATCCAGTAGTTGTTCGGTCCATGAGGCTGGACGTCTCAGCTGCTCTACAACACATACTTGAATCCAAAGTAGGCTCTAATGGGAGTGAAACAGTGAAGGTACAGACTTGCTAGCAGGACTGAGAGCAGGCAGGCAGAGAGGAAGCAAGCGTCCTTCGTCCGGGTTCTTTTTCATAGGCTACACGCCGAAAAATGAGACTGAGATTAAAGGTGGATCTTCCCGCCTCAAAGAAACAAAATGTGCTCAGCCATTTTGGGTTTTAGTTAATTCCAGACGCAGATGCACCAGGCTGATGACAGAGAATCAACGAATCTAAAAAGGTGCCTCCTCTTCTCATGAGTTTCTGAGAAAAGGAACAAGAGCTAAAGAATCTCCAGGCAATGCTCTAGCAAAGGCGACCGGGAAGACCGGGAAGACAGTCACTGGGTCTTCTTTTGTCTTAGAGAAGGAGAGTCTTCAGCAAAAGCTCCTATGGCTATGTCCTTACCTAGTGGGATTCCTTCCACTTATAGCTATGTGTAAATGGGATAAAACGTGCCCTCTATAAAAAACAACTAAGTATTAGATTGCCGTACAATTCGATCTCTTTATTAGAGGAAATGTATTTAATATGTATGCTGGCAAGCTTTATGACAACTTGATATAAGCTAGACTCATCAGAGGAAGCTCCAGTTGAGAAAATACCTCAATAATGATGGTGGTGATGATGGTGATGATGATGGTGGTGGTGATGATGGTGGTGGTGATGATGATGGTGGTGGTGGTGATGATGGTGGTGGTGGTGATGATGGTGTTGATGATGTAGTACACAAGCCTGTATTTGTTTTCTTAGCGATGCGAGAGGGACCCAGCCCATTGTGGGTGATGCCATCCCTGGACTAGTGGTCCCAGGTTCTATAAGAAAGCAGGCTGACCAAGCCAAGAAGAGCAAGATAGAAAGGAGCAACCATCTACGGCCTCTGCATCAGCTCCTGCCTCCTGCATCAGGTTCCTGCGTGGACTTCCTTAGATGGTGAATAGTGATGGGGAAGTGTAAGCCAAATAAACCCTTTCCTCCCCCAGTTGTTTTGGTCACGGCATTTCGTCACGGCAAAGGTAATCTGAATAAGACCTTGAGTTTTTCACATTGTCTGTAGACATATTTAAAAGAATGGTACTGTGCAATCACACCTTAGTAAAAGAAAAAAGGTTTCCAAACAGTTAATCACGCCAATTCTAGCTAGAGAGTGTCTCAGGTTAACCACTAGTAAAAGTAAATACTTCTTTTGGTCTGACCTCCTCAATCATGTGTTCTGCCATGTACTCATTATGACCCTTTAAAATCAAGTATTTTTGTTTAAGTTTCATGTGCATTTAAATCTGTGTGTTCAGTGCTCAATGAGACCAGAAGAGGGCATCAGACCTCCTGGGACTGGAGTTACCTTGTTGTGAAACATCAAGGAGGTGCATGGAACTGAACCTGAGTCCTAGATGAGCAGTCAGCGCTCTTAACCATTGAGTCATCTCTCCAGTCCCATGCACTACCCAGTAGATGACAAAAGTCATCTAGACAAATCTACATCAGTTAGAGGACAGTCAGGTGCTCTGGGTCCAGCCAGTTGCCACTGACCTCAGGTTCCTGCTTTGAGTACCTGCTCTGGCTTTCCTTCATGACCAACTGTAAGCGGTAAGGTAAAACAAACATTTTTCTCCCCACAAAAGTTGATGTTGGTCATGTTTGTCACACCAATAGAAACCAAACTAAGCCACCTGCTTAGGCTTTTAAGTCTTGACTTTCCTCCCCACTCACGTCTCTAGCCAGACAACAATCGACGACTTTAAAACCCTACATCTAGCCGAGTATGGTGGCCCCACACCAATGATCCCAGTTCTTGGGAGGTAGGGGCAGGCAGATCTCTGAGTTGGAGGCTAGCCTAGTCTACAGAGTGAGATCCAGGAGAGCCAGAGCAACACAGAAAAACCCTGTCTCAATAAAATAAAATAAATCCTACACCAGACAGTTAGGATCCTTTTAATTGACCCCCCTCCCCCCAAACCATCACATTCAATGGAACAAGTTCAGCTTAAAGCCAGATGGGTCTCCACTCCCATTCCTACCAACAGTTAGGGTTACTACCTCTCCAGAGGTGATAATGATCAAGGACAGAAATTGGCCAGGCAGTTCAGTATATAAAGTCATCAGAGAGAGCTGAGTGTGGTGGCACAACCCTGCCATTAAGCCCCGCAGAGCTACCTCTGAATTCCAGGCAGTCGAGTCTACATACGTCGTAAGTTAAAGGAGAGTCAGAGCTCTACGGTGAGAGAGACCCAGTCTCAAAGGAAGAAAAAATAAAGGTTTTGTCCTAGACTAAAAGCCAATTATATCTTTAGTAGGGCTTGTAAGAGGCCAGAGGAACCAACTTTCTTTACTAAGATACTGCAAGCTTCTTACCCATGGGGGAAAGGACACTAAAAGCAAAGGGGAAAAAAAAGAACTTGGCCCTCCTAGAGGTTTTTTTGGGTTCCCCTATGAATTGCTATTCTCCATCTGGTTGCCCAACAAACGGTCCGAAGACATTGATGCCATTGATATTCTGCTGAGATATTCAACCCTGTACTGTCTGAGACTCCATCATAAAGAAGCAATGGACAATTCACAATCCAGGTTGATGGAGGACACCCACAGAAAGATCATTCTCCTAGAAATAACCAGCAGAACTCCAGTAACTGACGTTCACCAGGCTACTCATCTGGGGTCTACAAAACTCTCTGAGACTAAGGTATGTTATACCCAGATGGAGCAGCCTGGCCAGCATGTGTCAGCCAGATGCCAGTTTGTGTATGTACAAGTAAGTGCAAAACAGAGAGCCCTTACCCAGGACCGACTTCACCGAGATTGGCCTGCCAGGGGAGGATGAAAGTTCTGGCCAATGTTTATAGATACCTTTTGGGGCTATGCAGAATCATTCCCCCATCCAACTGTTCAAATAGTGGCTTCAAAGCTCCTCCAGGAACTGGTCCTCAGATTTGGCCTCCTCCTAGCAATGAGGTCCAATAATACCGCAGCTCTCATAAGCCTGCACCATTCAATTAATAGTAAAAGCTTTAGGGACAGACTGGAAACTTCATTATACATATGGACCTTAAAGTTCTGGGCAGGTTAAAAGCGAACAACAATTGTGGTGGTCTGAATATGCTTGGTCCATAGGGAGTGGTACTGTTAGGAAGTGGAGGTTTGTAGGAGGAGTGTGTCACTGCGGGGGTGGTCTTTGCGACCCTCTTCCTAGCTGCCTGAAAGCCAGTCTTGCCTGGTTGCCTTCAAATCAAGATGTAGAACTCTCAGCTCCTTCTAGAGCACCATGTCTGCCTGCATGCCGTCAGGCTTCCTGCCGTGATGATAATGGACTGAACCTTGAAACTGTAAGCCAGCCCCAAATAAATGTTTGGTTGCCTTGGTCATGGTGTCTCTTGATAGACATGGAAACCCTAAGACAATAATAAACAGGGCAATAAGAAAAAACTAACAAGAATCTCATGAGAGATCAGCAAAGGGTAGACAGACCTTCTTCCTTTGCTTAGCTTTGGGGCCATTGTATCTCATATAGAGAGGGATTTATCCCTGTGAGATTAGGTTTGGAAGACCTCCCGCCACTGCTTCCCCAGCTTAGCGACCAGCAACTCTCAGATTCTATAACCATTCCTTTCTCAAGTCACTACAGGCCCTTCCTCTGCTTCTCCATGCAGGCTACTCATTAGACTATCTGAGAGACACAGCTAACCTCCAAGTCTATCCTCCCCACCTCCGGTTCCCCCCTGAAGTCCAGTGATACCATCTGAGTCAAACAGTCCTGAAAGCAGTGTTGGGACTGCTTTTCCAACTTGGAAAGGACCACACAAGGTGATTCTCTCCATTCCCATGGCTGCAAAGGTTGCTGGCATTACACCATGGATCCACCAACACACTAAGGCAGAAGCCACACACACCTCTGCCAAATGCACGGTCTCCCAAACTATAAATCCGTTAAAATTAAGGTCTTTCCACTTCCTCCACCTCTTCCTGAGTTGTATGTTTGGTATGAGTACAGGATCCTGGTGCGATACACATTGACCTCAAGCCTGAACCTGGAAACTGAGAAAGACAGCCACAGGGAAAGGTATCAACTAGCCTGACTACAGACCAGCAACACATATTCGTCCTGACCTCTGCCCATTGATGTTGACTTTAAGTGTTGTTTCGTTGTAGTGGAGAAAGGAAAGATGCGGGAGTTGTATCTTTCCAGATAGGAATACAGAGTTTATAATTCTACGCATGTCCTATACCTCTGGGCCCCCTACTTGCCAAACACAAGGGAGTTTCCACTCCAAAGACTAAAAATACACAGATGAATGCATAGGAAGCTCCCTTCCAAGAAATACAAAATAGGAAAATACAATCCAATGGCCATAAAATTACAAATCTGGAAATTCCTTAAGAACGATCCTAGCCTTTGGAAAATAGGGAAAACCTGGAGAATCAGACTATGCCATGCCTCATTGTGACCGGGGACAGTCCAGATTAATGTTAGAGGACTTACAAAGGACTGAAACTTGTCCAACATCCAATACCTTTAACCTAGGCATGTCCCCTTATTCTGGTGCCTGCTATTCTGCCGTATGGGTTAATTGGTCTAGATGACAACATTACTGAGTCCCTGAGACTACTTGGTGGGCCTGTTCTAATGGTTTGACTACATGTGCCTCTTCTGATGCTTTCCAAAGTAAGCAGACAAGTTGGTCAGGACCTAAATGTATTAAAAGTTTCCATTTCTTGATTAAAACAATGCTTAAGATTCCCTTGCAGAATTGGTGCTAGATCATGGCTCCAACTGCATATGTAGCAAAGGATGGCCTTGCTGAGCACCAATGGAAGGAGAAGCCCTTGGTCCTGCCAAGGTTGGACCTCCAGTGTAGGGGAATGTTGGGGCAGGGGGAGAGGTGGTAAGAGGGGGTGGATGGGGAGGGAAACACCCTTATAGAAGGGGATGGGGACGAGTTAGGTGGCTTATGGACAGGAAACCGGGAAAGGGAATAACATTTGAAATGTAAATAAGAAATACCCAATTTAAAGAAAAAAAGAATTGGTCCTAGAGAATTGAAGATGTTTAGACTTCTCATGAGATAAAGGAAACTTCTTATATATGGCTTTGGAAGATACCTGTTATTTTGTACTACTTGACCAAGAATAACTAGAAAACATCTTGCCGTGGTTGAGGGAAATCTCAAAACAAACAAACAAAAAGATAAAAATAGATGCCAGTGTCTTTCCTCTTGGTCCCCTGGCTGACTACTCTGCTATGGGTATTGTCTAGACCTTCAATTCTCATTCTGACTGGATTCACAGCAGGGATCTGCATCTTAATCTGGACAGCTAATTATGCATCAGTTCAGTAGCTGGGATCAACTACACCTCCTTAAAGTGGGATAAGTCCACCACTGGGCTCATTGACATGCTAAGGTCAATGGGGAATGTGACAGGCTCCCAGATCTTAGTAGGCCCAAGACCTTAGCGCAACTAACTCCATGATTCTCTACCAATCAGATCACAAAACTCAGCCCACAGACAAAATGAAAACAAACCCTTAGCCTATCGGAGTCCATAACTGTGGAAAAGTCTCTAAATGTATTAACTTCACTTTTTGGCTTCTGTAGATCCACTTCTGGGTAACTGTTCTTGTTAACTTAAGTACATCAACCCAGAATGATGATTCCTATACTTAAAATCTCAACACAGAGAAAGGCTCAGTGGTATACTGGGATCCTGAATAAGCAGTGTAGTCATTGGCTGACTAACAAAGACATTCTATCGGCTTAAACCCACGTCCAAGGGGTCTTCTCTGGTGGATACCCTACAGTGCTATGGGTTTGGAGAGGCTCATGGGTTAAGAACCTTTGATACTCTGGCAAAAGATCTGGATTGAGCTCCCAGCATCCATATAGAGGCCAGAAACTAACTTTGATTCCAGGGGATTTATACAGACAGACATTCAGACATCCATTCATAAACATAAAATCTTAAAAGGACAAAGCCTAAAAACAAGGAGAGGGTTTAAAGTGATATTGAGCAGAAAAATAGAACGTTGTCTTTCACCACAGAAAATCCCCAGATCCAACAAAAATTCAAGGAAAAAAAAATCACAGCAACCAGTAGCCTATCACTTGGAAGACAACGGCAAATCTAAAAAGGGCCAGAACAGCCAGAGGGACAGGCCGAGACCTCTTCCAGAGGTCCTGAGTTCAATTCCCAGCAACCACACGGTGGCTCACAACCATCTGTAATGGGATCCACGACCTCTTCTGGTGTGTCTGAAGACAGCAACAGTGTACTCACATGCATAAAAATGAATCTTTTTTTAAAAAAAAAAATTAAAAATAGATAAAAAAGAAAAAAAGAGCAAATTTGCAAAATTACTGAATTAATGACCTATCATTTTCCTGCGTATCAGCACTGAACATCTGAGTTAATAATTTAAAAGCATCACTTATATAGCACCAAAGATAAAAGGAGTTAGAAGTACATATGCCTTTAATAAAGATCTATAAACACAAACTTTATATCCTTAATTGAAAAGTTTAATGAACAGAAAGATTCCAATTGTGGACCGAAAGCCTTAAAATTATGTCGCTTCTCAATTTGAGCTACAAATTCAACTCAGAGCTCAAGAGATCTCAAGATACGGTTCAGCATGTTAAAGGTGTTTGCTGCCCAATCTGAATTCCTGAGTTTGACTGCTGGGATCCATACAATATAAGGAAAAAACTGACTCCTAAAAGTCGTCTTCTGATGTTCACACATGCTTGGTAGTGTGCCCACCAGTCTACACACACACACACACACACACACACACACACACACACACAGAATTTTTGAGAGATTTGTAGACTCAACACAACCTCAAAAAAGTCCTAACTACTTAATAACAAATCTGACTCTACAGGTTATAAGGCTAAGGCAGAGGTTTTCAACCTTCCTAATGCTGTGACCCCTTAATATAGTTCTTCATGTTATGGCGACCCCCCAACTGTAAAATTATTTCCTTACTGCTTCATAAGTGTAATGTTGCTACTCATATGAATCATTATGTAAATATCTTGTGTACAGCATATTTGATATAAGACCCCTGGAATAGAGTCGTTCCACCTTCCAAAGTGGTTTTGACCCCCCACAGGATGAGAACTGCTGGGTTCAAGAGATGCCTATGTGGTTAAGAGATCTTGTTCTGGCGGAGGATCAGCACTGGGTTCCCGGCAATCATGGTGGTTCACAAACGTCCAACTCAAGCTCAAAGGGACTTAAGACCATCTTCTATCAGAGGGAACCAGGCATTATGTAATATTCAGACAAAATGTAAACACGTAAAATAAATAAATCTTAAAAATAAAGATAGTGCGGGAAGGGGGAAAGCACACGGACTGGCACGTAGCACAGTTGATATAAAGCTTCCCTGGTAGCGGGAGCCTTGGGCTCCGTTTGAAGCGCCACATAAAACCAGACGCAGTTAACAGGTACCTTTAGTCTTTAGTCGGGTAGTGTTACAGGTTTAGTTTCTCTGAGTTATCTGTAAGAGGTTCTGTATTTTGCATTTCTTTTACTCTTCGCAAGAGTGAGTGAAGGAAGAAAGACCAGAAGTTCAAAATTACCCTCAGTTCACAGCGAGTTTGAGGCTAGATTGAGTCATCAGTGTACTATCTCTTAAAAAAAAAAAAAAGTCAACACACTCGAATAGTACACACACAAACACACACGAACTACCATCATCTGACTTTAAAACCCTGGATAAGCTTCAATAATAAAAGCAGTCTATTTCTGGCGGGTGTTCTCCCCTCAAAACCTTTAATCAAAGCATTCGGGAGGCAGAAGCAGGATATCTTTGAGGGCAAGGCCAGACTGGTCTGTAGAGAGCTCCAGGAATCAGGACTTAGAGAGATCGTATCTCAAAAACCAAAATAAATGTTCTATTTCACAATAAACAGATTAAAATTTGGAAATAAAGGTAAAAGAATACAGCTAAATGTTTTGGAAGCAAAGAAAACTTAAGTAACTTCCTTCATTAACAAATATTGATGAGCCACCATAACATCTATATGTAAGAAATTAATAAAAGGCTTTATAACTGCCACGAAAATTAACTCTAAGTGTATTCTAAACCTAAATAATGAAATGTGAAGTACAGGACCTCCAGAGATAACGCAGATAAACTAGACCTCATACCATTACCCAAGGTCCCGCACCGAAGTGACGTCAACAGCAAAGGCGAGAGGGGCGGAGCCTCCCGCCACCATGCTCTGAGCTCTGCGCAAACGCGGTCGGAGGGGCGGGTCTGACCAGAGCTGCGGCCCAGAGCACCGTTCCCGCTCCAGCCACAAGGAGGCTCTACCAGACGGGTTCCGGGGGCTCAGCCCGCCTCTCCTCCCGGTCTAAGGACAGCAGCCTTTTGCTCACCATGGCGCAGCTTCCGATCTCGACTGCACTCTTCCCACTGAACCAGGCAGCGGAGCTCACGCACCTCGCTCAGCCTTAAAGGGGAGCCCGGAGCATGGCGGCGAAGAACCCGCCTCTCGCCGCTCCGGAGCGCCCTTTATTGGGCAGCTTATCTGGGTGCTCTGAATGGCTAGCGAGGCCTGAGTGACAGGAACTGTTATGTCTCAGAGAAAACAGGGAGCCGATGGCTTGTCCCCGAGTACACACATACAGGAGATCTGGGTAGGTTTCCTTTTAAGAATTTACTCCTGCCCTCCAAAGCTGGCCCTGCTGTCTCATACTCCCTTGTCACAGAGTCGCGCATGTGCACTGTCCACTCACACAATGGCCTATGTAGGTAGGGATCGCCTTGCCCTCACAGGAGGAATTTTGAGTGAGGTAACCCAATCACAAAAAAAACACATATGGTATGTACTCGCTGATAAGTAGACATTAGCCCAAAAGCTCAAATTACCCAAGATACAATCCACAGACCACATGAAGCTCAAGAGGAAGGATGACCAAAGTGCAGGCACTTCAATCCTTCTTAAAAGAGAGAACAAGAATATTCATAGGAGAAGATATGGAGACAAAGTTTGGAGCAGAGATAGAAGGAATGGCCATCAGAGCCTGCTCAACTTGGGGATCCAGCCCATATACATACAGCCACCAAAACTAGACAATAGTGATGAAGCCAAGAAGTACATGGTGACAGGAGCCTGATATAGCTGTCTCCTGAGAGGCTCTGTCAGAGTGTGACACATACAGAGGCGAACGCTAGCAACCAACCATGGAACTGAGAACAGGGTCCCCATCGGAGGAGTTAGAGAAAGGATTGAAGGAGCTGAAGGAGCTTAACCCCATAAGAACAACACCAACCAGCTCTGGTTGAGTTCCTAGGAACTAAACCACCATCCAAAGAGTACACATGGACAGACCCATGTCTGCAGCTGCATATGTAGCAGAGGATGGCCTTGTTGGGCACCAATGGAAGGAGAAGCCCTTGGTCCTGCCAAAGTCTGGACCCCCAGTGTAGGGGAATGTCAGGGTGGGGAGGCAGGAAGGCGAGGGTGGTTGGGCGGGGGAACACTCTCATTGAAGAAGCGGGGAATGGAATAGGATAGGGAGTTTATGGACGGGAAACCAGGAAAGGGGATAACATTTGAAATGGAAATTTAAAAATTCAATAAAAAAGTTTTAATACATATATTTAGTTAAAACAAAACGTGGGAGAAGCACATGTGTACCACAGTGCATGAGTGGACGTGAGAGGGCGATTGGCTAGAGCTGCCCCCTTATACCAGATGGGTCCTGGGAAATGAACTCAATTCATAGCGCTTAGCAGCAAGCACCTTTAGTAGCTAAGCCATTTTGCTTTCCCAAAAGTTGATTTTTAAAAAGAAAAAAAAAATGTAAGCATAATAGGTATATTATTTACTTTAGAAAAGGTGGTGGGGGTGGGTACAGAAACTGCCAAATTTGGAAACCAGTCTAGTGAGGTCCCGTAATCCCAGTACTTGGGTGGCTAAGGTGAGAAAATCAAACGTTCAGGGTCTGACAAGGCTACAGGCTGGATTCAAGGTCAGTCTCAGAACAGAAACAACACAGAAACACTCTGTAATGCAGTGCTTCCATAGATAACATGGCTGAAACCAGAGGTTGAATCTCAGGTACCCACCTGGAAACTGAAGGCAAAACTAATTACAGAAATAGAGTTTCTTACACAGGGCCAGAGGATAGGAGGTTAAACAGTGGGCATTGCTCTTCCAGAGAACCTTAGTTCTCTTAGTTCTTCTCACAGGTCTGTCAACTCACAGCTGCCTGTAACTTCATTTCCAGGAGAACCCATGCCCTCTGCTTTTGCCCATGAAATGAAATGAAACCAAACAAGACACAGGACAGTATCAATTGGTACTGAGAGATAAGAATGTGATTCCATGGACAGTGGTGATGCACACCTTTGATCCCAGCATTCCAGAGACAGAAGCAGGTGGATCTCTGTGAGTTCAAGGCCAGCTTGGTCTTCAGAGTGAGTTCCGGGACAGCCAGGGTTAGAGAGACCCTGTCTCAAAAACAACAACAGAATCTGGTTTCTTGGGGGCTCAGCATTTAAAAATAAAAACACTTGCCTCCCTTCAAGAGGATCTGGGTTAGATTCCCTGCATCCTGTGGCCACGGGTACTGCATACATCACACTTAGAATGTACATAGACACATATAGGTACTCTCGCACACACACTAAAAAATAAATCCGTTTTAAAAACTTTTAAAATTCTTTTCAGTTGGGATGCTACCTGGGCTGTGTTGAGCAGGAAAATTAAAAGTTAACAAAAAGGCAAATATGAAAAAAAACAAAACAAAAACCCCAAACCTCTTATAAGGTTAGTTGGTCTTTATATATCAAGAAGGAACCAAGCTGGTTAGGGATGCCGCACCACCGGGAGAATGCTCACCTGACATGTGGGAAGCCCTGTGTTTTATCCTCAGCACCACGTAAAACCGGGTTTGACAGCACATCCTGCAACATAAACCTTGCGAACTAGAGGCAGGTGAGCAAACCTTTCTCCTCAGCTACATGACAACTTGAAGTCAGTCTAGAATACAGGACTCTGTCTCAATCAATCAATCAATCAATCAATCAATCATCAGTACCCTGGAAGGAAGTTACTGCCATTCTTTTCCAAACAAATTACATAAGATGAAAGAAATTCTTCACCCCCAGATAAGACTGCTGTTTTGATTTTCGAGACAAGAGTTCCATATATAGACATTAATCTTGTAACTCTCCTGCCTCTGTCTCCTGAGTGCTGCCAGTCCAGGAAGGCATATCACATCCTATTATGAAGATCTATCATTTCGATAAAATTTATATTTAAAAAAAAGGAATATCTTCTGTACCTATCATGCAGGGTTGGTACAAAAGTCAAATAAAATACCAGGCATAAAATTTCTCAGAAGCTACGAAGTACTAGGCAGAAGTAGAAACGTAGCTTGTTGGCATAGACACTGAGAAAGTAAAAAGGTGAGGGGAGTGGACAGGAGCATGTGACATTTGACCTCCTTCGGGAGATTTAAAACTAGACTAGATGTAAAACATCTTGATTGCATAACTCACTAAAGGAACCCTAAGCCTGTTGGTCAGGTCTGGTAGAGATGTCAGGGTCATCTGGGTGCGTGCACAACGTTTAAAAAAGAGAGAGTTGCCTGCAGCTTGTGTGCCGGGGATGGAGAGAAAAAACGCTGCTGTTTTATTTCAGCTGCTAACAAACCCACGCCAAGAAAATGAAGCTGAGCTTGGTGACAAGGGACTGTGACCTCAGAACTTCAGAGACCGAAGCAGAGCTGGCCTGAGCTATGGAAACACCCTAAACTAAAATCGTTCAAACTTCTCATGGTTTCAAACGTCTCAAACATACTCCACCTACCATATAATAAGCACTTGATAAATGTCTACGGAAAGTAAATTTAGCTTCCAGAGACTGAACCGGGAGCGTGCACAGGCCAGTCTGAGGCTCCTGGCACATATATGGAGAGGTCACCCTGGTCTGGCTTCAGTGGGAGAAGATGCACTTAGTCCTTGAGAGACTTGAGGCTCCAGGGAAGGGGGAGGCTGGGTGGAGGGGGAGCACCCTCTCAGAGACAAGGAGCAGGAGGAGTAGGATGAGGAACTGTGGGAGGGAGAGGGGGCAATGACTGGAATATAAATAAAATAATAAAAAAGTATTAAATTACTCTATGGAATGACAGAATGTTTTGGAATCAGAACATTGATATGATATCAACAATTAACCCAACAATTTAAAATTCTATGCATGAAGTCTAACCCAAAGGGTAAAAAAAACTGTAATGACCCCCAAGATTGTGTTATTTACCAGGGGGGAGATCCTGTTTCCAGTTGTGGTGTGGCGCAGCCCTTAGCACAGACCTTTAATCCCTCTGGCTGGAATACAGACAGTCCCTCGGGACACACTTTCAATCCCAAACAATAAAGGTAAAGTTGGTTTGTAGAAGGAAGCACCCATGTTGGAGAGTGATGTCTAATAGAGTAGCAGACAAAGTGACACATCAGAGAAATATCTGACAGAATAGGATGCGCCCAACTTTTCACAGCAAGAGAGAAGAAAGGGAAACTACTTAAGAAAGAGCAGTGCAGAGAGTAGGAAGAAGGCAGTTTGACTGGAAGAGTTTTACAGAGACAGGTTGAAGAGAGAACAAGCTAGACACCGCACGAGCCAGAGAAGGAGGAGGAGTCAGAAGATCGGAACAGGTTGCTAGAGTTAGTTTGAGGCCAAGCAGAGCAACTCAGTCAGAGGCCAAGGAAGAAGCCACTTGGAATCAGTCAGTTTGGAGAGGTGTTTGAGCAAGAACGGCTGAGTTGAACCAACCAGCCAGAACTCAACTAGAAAGGGTGAGCTTATTCAGCAGGAAGTCTCAGAGACCGAAAACATTCTAGGCCTAGCTTAGACTGTACAGAAGCTGGAGACTTCCAGGACTAGGCCTGAGTTAGCAGACAGAGGCAGTCAACCTCTGAGATGATGATCACTACAGGTGAATATGTTACATTAACACCGTGGCAATCTAATCATGCATTTGTTATGACTAAATTTAGTGTACGTTAGAAAATTAGACTATAAAATAATTTAGGTTATGCTAGAAGATAAGACCACTTTTGCACTATTTTAAATAGTACCTGTAAGGTTTTGGCAAGACATGCCCGTAATTCCAGCTACTCAAGAAGCTAAGGCAGAGACAGCCACTGTGAAGCACGTGTTGTTCTATTTTACATGTTGCAAAAAAAAAAAAAATCAGCGTGCATCTTTGTGTACGCATAGACACATGCACATAATTAAAAATAATAAAATATTTGGGGGAAATGGCTATCATCATAGCCTTACTAATCAGGGAAAAGTGGGCAAGGGAAGATTTACCTTTGTTAATGATAATGTTCGTCTCTTGCCAAGCAAAGTGGCCCATGGATATAATATCCTGGCAATATAGAGAGTGAGGCAGGAGAGTCCCCAGGGAGATCTACACCAGCCTGGACTACATAGCAAGACCCTGTCTCAGAAAACAAAATAATAAAACACTCTTTGTTTTACAGCTTAAACCCTCTCTAGTTTTTCAATGGATTTCCATTCTCCTTGTACTGAGAGCAACAGCTTACTGATTTTGACTTCTTAGTCGCTGTATAGTTTACTATCAATGAATATTAATTAATTTCATAATTCAGGGTATTAATACCAGTGCTATTAATACCAGTAAGGAGCATTCCTTTGCCGTCATCCCCTGTCCTCACTAAATGCAACTTCTTAGGGTAAAGCTGGTTGCTTTCTTGGACACCACAGAACACTCAACACATTGATACGTTGACTGAATTAAAGACTGGGGACCATGGCCTTATCAGGCACCATTTCTGCTAATTGGGCCGGGCCATCAGGGGCCTGGGGACACCATCCTTCTGTTCACCGTGTCTGGGACAGGAGGGTCCTCCTCAGGCTTAGGACAGAAAAGGAGGCAAACCTGGCAGCCCACTTGAAAACTCAGTTCAAGTCAACGCCGAGGTGCCCACGGAGAACCCAGAAAGAAAGGAGAGCTCCCCCACCTTCTCACCACTTGGTTGAGGACAGAGAAAACCACAGGTCCTCACCAGCAGGGTTGCTTTGGGAGGGCCGTTCTCGGTTCCAGAGACCTGAAACTGATCCAGGGGATGACATGGAACCCGAGGGAACAGGAAGAGTTAATCCGTAGAGGGAGTGGCAGGCAGGAGTCACTACGCTGCTGCTGCTGCTGCTGCGGATGCTACACTTTACAAATGCGCTGTGCCGTGTATGAGAGTGGAGTTGGTTGAAGGTGTTGGGCTTTGGACAGAGTACGGAGACTGGGACTCATACCTCCCACGGGGTTCACTGTTCACTGGAGCGGATGCCAAGGGCCTGGAAGGTACAACCCTCTAGAGACCATCTGCTCCTGGGCCCTCAAGTCCACTTGTCACCCTCCAACCCCACCAAGGCAACACATCTGAAACTAGGGTAACTGAAGTCCTTTAAGTCCGTGATTACTTTGTACCATGTCTGGCTTAGGTAGTTTTTGTTTTGTTTTGTTTTGTTTTGTTTTGTTTTGTTTTGTTTTCCAGCTTCTGTGAACCTTTAGAATGGCGGGATTAAAAAAGAGCAGTTACCGCAATGGAAAATGTAAAGCCTGCTTTTTGTCATCTATAAAATAAACAAAACCCAAAATCTTGTTATTTGGTTATTGCTATAAAGAGAAAAGTAGGTTTATAAAAATATTAATAAACGTGTGGGCTAAGGTTCACAAGCAGAACAACTAGAAAAAGGGGCTAGCAGGGAAGGGCGCGTGTGGTGGTTTGAATACGCTTGGTCCGTAGGAAGTAGCGCTATTAGGTGTGGCCTTGTTGGAGGAAGTACGTCACTGTGGGGTGGGCTTTGAGGTCCTATGCTCTGGATCCACCCAGTGCAGAGGAGGCCCTCCTGCTGGCTGCCTCTAGATGGCAGTCTCTTCCGGGCTGCCTTCAGATCAAGACGGAGCACTCTCAGCTCCTTTTCCAGCGCCAAGTCTGTCCGGATGCTGCCATGCTTCTCTCTGTGACGATAATGGACTGAACTTCTGAACCTGTAAGCCAGTCCAATTAAATGCCCTTTCTAAGAGTTGTTTTAGTCACAGTGTCGCTTCACAGCAACGAAGCACAAACTGAGACACACTAGGAATGCAAACCTTTACTCCCAGCACCAGGGAAGTAGAGGCAGAGGATCTCTGGGAGTTTGAGGCCAGCCTGGTTTATGTAGCGGGTTCCAGGAAAAGTAGGACCCTGTCTCAGGAAAGTAAAATACCAGTGGGCAGGACCAGAAATGAACTACCTTACAGGTCAGCTTTAGAGGACAGTTACAGTATTGCACTGTAGACCATACCGTAAGGCCTCAAGGGCTTGTAGTAGGCTGGAGCACAGCAAACATGGCAAAAGCGGGTCTCGCCTTTTCCCCTTCCCTCTCCCTTTCTAAACCGTTAGATTGCATTCCTAAAACTAGACCCCAAGGTCTATTCCCTTAATTGGCCCCTGACTCATTCCTGAGGCTTAAAGGTTCAACTGTCAAAACGTCAAAATGCAGTTATCAAAATTTCCCATTTTGACTAACCTCATGAAAATACCCAATCATAACTTGGCAACGTGTCCTAGCTCATTCTAACACAGGCCGCCCCTCCCCCTTAAAATTAACACTTGCAAAGCTATTTGTTGCTGTTTCTGGATTCAGATTCAGCTACCTTATCACAAAAAAAGTTTTGCTTTTTTTGTGATTGGTTTGTGTGTGGAACTTAATGCTGGTATGTATTCTGTTCCTAATCCCGAGGTCCAGAGGAGAGCACCCCACAGTGCTCCTTCAAGGCCCTAAATTGTGGAAGAGCATGCCTTCAGCTCTGAAAAGCCAATTTGTCAGTATAAATATCATGGCTGGGATCTTGAAGATGAAGAGCCTTCAGTTCAAGAAAAAGGTTTCTGATTCACAGGGACTTCCACACCCCCTCAGGGGGTGAGAGGGAGCTGAGGAGGAGAGCAGTATTCTACACAATCTAGCCAACCACCAGAGAGTCACAACACGAATACCAAATAAAGCTAAAGCTATAATCCATAGTCATTTTGGGTCTGGACATCATGGGTTTTTCTTTCTTGTCCTATCTGAGGCCTGGGGCCTAGGGCTCTCGAAGTCGCTGAGGAACGAATGTACTTTGGTGACCCTCTATGGGCCTTGATCCTGTTCATTTTCTCTGCCACTTAAAGAATTAAAACACAGGAAGAATTTCAGACACAGCAGGCCGTAACAGGTAGGAAAACTTGATGACAATTGAAGAGGCATGCGTGTGCACGTCCAACACACACACACACACACACACACACACACAGATTAAGGGATTCTGGGTCTCTGCATGGGTCGGTTTATCTCAATTCCTTTGTCCTGGTTGGTGCCTTGCCTTAGGCAAACTGAAACACTGGTTGCTAGGGTGAGGGATTCCAGCCTTCCTGTGTGGTCACAGAGGTCCACGGGTCTGGAAACCAGGTACCAGGAAAGGCAAACTTTGAGGTAAAGTTGTTGGCTGTAGCAGTGTTGTCTACCATCCAAGTAAGGTTGACTGGATAGAACCCGTATTCTGTGGGAAGGGAGTCGGCATCTTTAGTTATATACCCACCATTCCTAGAGAGACCTATTAGAACACTACTGCCAAGTGTTCATGTTTTTAAGCCATACTTTAGTTGGGAATGGCTACCTATAAAGAAAGCCTTGTTTTTCATCTTATGTAGATAGATTTTGTTGGCATGGAACTAACTATATAGCTGGGGGACGACCTTACATTCTTCTTCCTGTCCCTATCTCTGATTGCTTATATTACAGGATTCAACTTTTCCCAGCTTTTCATACATTCTTTTACACGTGTGGGGGGGGGGTGAGAGGGAAAGGGAGAGAGAAATAGTATCTCATTCATGTTGGCCTTGAACTTACTCTACAGCCCACACTGGCTTTCAAATTGTGAACCTACTGCCTTACCCAACAGAGTAGCTAAGGGCACAGGTGTCACCACACACATCTTCTCCTTTGTTTCCTAATTAGGACAGTAAAGTTTGATTTTAGGGCTCATATGGAGAACCCATGATAACATTATTCATATCCTGGTCCTTAGCTTAATTACATCTGCAAAAATGCTTATTCCTAAAGGGTTACATTTGCAGGTGCTAAGGAAGCTGCCCTCCAACCTACACATGTACATTGTGGAGCATGCATGCACACACACACACACACACACACACACACACACACACACACTAAATATAAGAATCCCATTAGCATTTCACTTTTAAATTAATTTATTCATTTACTTTACATCATATCAGCCTCACTCTCCCCTTTCTCCTATGAGAAGGGGAGCCCTCTCATGTTTATGATGTTATTTACTGTGCATATTTTATTCTGATTAAAATGTGCTCCTTATTCCTAAAGGCTTTGGATATCTTGTTTATTAGTTTTAATTGCATTTGCCTTATTAATAGTCTCCCACGCTTCCTTAAATAATTGATTAACCTATTTGGAAACACAATCACTATGTGCACATGGAATTTCTACCACGTTTATGTACTGAGTGTTTGATCTTAAAATTGTGGCACTATTTGGAGAAATATTTTAGACTTCTGATGGTGCAGTTCAGATGGTTAAGGGCATGGTTCTGAATAAAGCTGGTACCTTCTCTTTGGATTATTCTTTCTGACTTTATGTTTTTCTATATTATTTGTGTGTGCTGGGGATTACAATTATAAAGTACACTCGCAAAGGCAGGTGCCATGTTACGAGGTGTACTCTAAACTTCAACTGCTATATTTTTAGGCAAACTTCACATATTCTTTGTGGTTATGATGAAGACACTCAAGTAAATGAAGTCTACTATCTATAAAGCACATCAACTTAATAGTATATGTGGCCTTTAGTCAATTAATTTCAACTATGAAGCTCTGGTAATGACAGCAAATTCATCAAAACCTTGCCTAAAATGCTATGGTAGAGCATTTGCCTAGCACGCATGAGTCTGTGGGTTCCATCCAATGTGTTATAAAGAATAAAAATCTGAAAAAAAAATTGCCAAGTATATATTGGTAAGGAATATCACTATTTGGGTACAGTTTAACATTTTAATCTCCAATAGCACATTTAAATACGATTCTACTTGAAAATTAAGATGAAAATCACATACGCTGATGTTATGATGTACAATGTCTTAATGTATAAAGAATGTCTTGTACTTCTATTGGGTGTGAATGTTCTGTACGTGTGTGTGTGTGTGTGTGTGTGTGTGTGTGTGTGTGTGTGTGTGTACCAGTGAGGATGCAGAAGCCAGAGGACACATAGGCTACACATCAAGTGCTTGTCTCAAAGGTTAACAAGTATAAAAATGTAAACATATTTAAAATTCTCATGCCTGAGGAGGCATTCAATCTTGTGTACAGTTTGAACTGATTTACAAATGAACATGAACAAAAATATCCTAAATCAAGATGACACGTGAAAAGTTCTGTGTGCAGACACACAGCACAGGACTGATGAGCACACGGCCACTGAGCCGCATTTAAGACAAGTTAATGTGTGAGCTTCAAATGTGCTCTTGTGTTCATGAGCTTTCTGAGGGCTGGTAATGTGGGAAGCATGGCTAAGTGCCATTTCTAGAGTACCTATACTATAAATAGTTGGTGAATCCTTGTAAAAAGAGCTACCTGGACTACGGAGGCAAGAATGTTTTCATTTCAAGAATGTTACTGGAATCTTCTGTTTAATCTTCTGTGTTGGGTTTCTATTGCCAGATAAATTTCAAGTTTTGGCACTCTTTAGATTCCGAGGGTTTTAAACACATTGGTCACAATGTCTGACAGGGGAGAACGTCAAGAAGTCTTTTCTGCTTTATATCAAATAGAAGCTGCCTATGTTGCTAAGTTCAAGAATGTCTTCATACTGGAATCTTATGTTTAATCCTGTGTATTGGTTTAATGATTCCAGGTAAATTTCAAGTTCACTTCAAAAGTATTGGTACTCTTTATACTCTTCATATCTGGGAATTTATATGGGTTTTCAACACAGGGGCTGCAATGTCATAATTTGACATGGGCACTTCAACAAGGCTTTTCTACTTTATATCAAATGGAACCTGCCTATGTTGCTAAGTTCAATCTTCAATCGCTAAGTCCCAGTAAACCTGCAGTACCAGGACCTAGAATTGAAAGCATGAAATAATTCATCTCGCTTTGCTTTTTGCTCTATGTGACATATCACATAACAAGTTCCTAAATGTCCAATTTCTATCTCAAAATGTGTCTATTTTCACTAATGTCACTGGGCCTGCACCTGTAAAAGCTTTCGGGTGTGAACTGATGGGGTTTAATGTTCGAACGCCTTCCTCTGTTCTTTACGTTCTGTGTTACTCACCTACAATACACTGAAGTAATGGGAAGAATGAGAAAGCTATGGTATAGTTTTTAACTCCATAGGAGACAGCCCCATGCATGAACTCTCTTACACACAGTATGAGGAACATGCCTTCCAACAGTGTTTGCAGATAGACCCCAGTATAGGTTCATTGGTTGAGTAACCTGACTTACACTAGAAAATGTCCACAGGTTTTACATTAATCATTCCTGATGATACACTTCAGCAGGAGTTCATACATTCTTTACTCTCTTAGGCTTTCTCATCTGATTTGGAGTAAGGGATGCATGAGGGAGAAAAATGTCTGTATCTGCTACACTCACCACAGGGCTTCTCTCTTATTTCTTTCATACAGAGAGGTTGCGTTCGCCAGTATTATTTATACCTCATGACTCCTCGTGTGTATGAGTTCTTTGATGTCGAGTGAGCTGTCTCTTAAAGTAGTAAGTCTTCCTACACTGTTCACATGCATAAGGCTTCTCACCCGTATGAATTCTCTGATGCTGAGTGAGGTGTGACATCCAGGAGAAAGCTTTCCCACACTCTGCACAACGAAATGACTTCTCACTTGCATGAGTTTTCTGATGGAGAGAAAGATGTTTCTTGGAGAAAAATGCTTTCCTGCATTCTGTACATTGATAGGGCTTCTCGCCCGTATGGACTCTATGATGCTCAATGAGCAGGTACTTGTTATAGAACGCCTTCCCACACTCTTTACATGCGTAGGGCTTCTCGCCCGTATGAGTTTTCTGATGTGCAGTGAGCCCAGGCTTGCTGTAGAATGTTTTGCCACACTGCTTACACTCATAGGGCTTCTCATCAGTGTGAATTCTCTGATGTAGAGCAAGCTGTGCCTGAGAGTAGAATGCCTTCCTGCACTGTGAGCACGGATAAAGCTTTTTATTTACATGAGTTCTCTGGTGCACGGTGAGGTGGGACTTGCAGTAAAAGGCTTTACCACATTGTTTACATTCAAAGGGCTTCTCCCCACTGTGGATTTTCTGATGCACAGCCAGGTTGGACCTCCAGTTGAAAGCTTTACCACACTGTCTACATTTAAAGCGCTTTTCAGGACTATGAGTTTTCTGATGATGGGTAAGTTGTTTCTTAAAGTAGAAAGCTTCAGGGCACTGCGTACATTCATAGCGCTTCTCCCCCGTATGGCTTTTTTGGTGCTGTGTGAGTTGGGACTTATAGTAAAAATCTTTTCTACATTCTGTACATTCATGACGCTTCTCACCCGTATGACTTCTGTGATGGACAGTGAGGTGTGATTTATAGCTGAAAGATTTTCCACATTCCGTACACTCATAAGGCTTCTCACCTGTGTGACTTCTTTGATGCTCAATGATTTGTGACTTGTAGTAGAAATATTTCCCACATTCGAGACATTTGTAGGGCTTCTCATCTCTGGGAGTGCTCTGATGCTGACACTTGGTGTGGGAGGCTTTCCCACATCCTGAGTTTTCATATGGCTTCTCCCCTCTGTGACTTCTCTGTCCCCTCACCTGTGACTTCCTGTGCTGTCTGTGTGTACACAGCGTCTCCTCATTGAGAGGCCTCTGACAGTGACTGAGAGGTGACTTATGACGACCGCTTTTCTTATGTGTGTGACTCCTCCGACCCCTCATGTGCTGAGGCTGCTGGATCAATGCCCTCACACATCCTTTATCTTCATCGGATGCTGTCCCGGGTTGGAGTTTCCGGGCCACCTTCAGGTCTGCCTTGAACGAGAGGACTCAGTTATATTTCATAGAGCAACAGGGCTTTTTCCTAGAATGTGCTTTCTGATTTTGGTTTAGAATATATAAGGATTTCACATATTTACTCAGTTTACCGGAGATCTCTTTAATGTGGAAATATATTTACAAATAATATTAATTGCCTTTATGTAAAACAATATACAAAAATATTGAAAATGTCACTGTGAACTTTGACTGAGGTTTTGGCAAATCAGTTTGATCATGGTGTCAGAATAATTTTCCACTATCATTAACCTTATCCCATTCTTCTACCGCTGCCTCTTAACAGCTACACAATAGAGAACGACACTAAGCTACGGGTTCCTTTCTGACTGTGTGTGAGGGTACATTTGTGCATGCATGAGTTTAAATGTATCTCTGTGCACATGTGTGTCTGTGTGTGCATGTGTGAGGTCCCTGGAGGCTGATGGCCAATGTCTTCGTAAGTCACTAGTCACCCTAGTTTTTGAGATCAGGTCTCTCACTGGACCTGACAGCAAACCCCAGTGAACCTAAGCTCTCCTATTTTCATGGCACTGGTTAAAGACACATGGTGTCCAAACCAGCTTTAGACACGGGGGATGAGGACCCAAACTGAAGACCTCATGCTTCTCTACAACAAGCATCTCACCGAGTTAGCCATCTTCCCATGCCCGAGTTACTGTCTTTTATCTTTCAAATGACATTTCTGTTTGTGTGTATCCATACTCACACAGGGCACACACGCGAAGCTCAGAGAACAAGCTTCAGGGCTTCCCTCATTAGCCACCGTAAGGAGCACAGGTCCCATCACACCTGAGCCATCTCCTTGCTCTGGGTTAGGTTCTTGAAACATTGCTAAGTAATTTCCAACATACATGCTCAGATCTGAAATACGATAAGAGCTCATGTTAAATATTTTACTTACTTTAACACTTTTGTCATTCGGCGTCTGGGTGTTGGCAATTTCAACTTGCCACAAATGTCCTTTGTGATTTTCCTGGTCATTCGCATCCTGGGCAGGCATTTTATGAATACCTAAAATGATATTAAAAAATACCACTGTCCATGAATAATTCTGAAATCTGTTTCATGTAACTCAAATACGAAAGTGTGTCTTCTCATCCTTATGGAAAGCATAAAATAATACTGCCTTGTGATAACAGTACACATTTTCAGTTCTTTTGGAGAATACAATAAATTTCATTTATTTCGCGTTGCATGTATGACACCACGGCCAGCACAATCTGATTCTTTTCAGTTAGGGAATGCATCTGAAATTATCATCATCTTTTTTAATGGGACCAATGATGAGTGCTGAGAATGACATCATACCTTTGTATTGTGAACATGGGACTTGAAGGTTGGCCACTGCACCCATGACTTCATCATGTATGTATGCAGGATGGCATGCTTGCCTCATAGGGCTGTTCTATGTCTCACGTCTGAAAACCCCACAGTAGGTGGGTAATTCTCTATTATCACCAACTATGTGTATGGGTTCTTTTTTCATATATTCATAAAATAGTACTCCTATACTGGCAAATGTATTTTTTTATCTATATGATGCGTGTCCATTCTGGGTACTGCTGCTTAGAAAATTTAAATTTAAAACACAGGCATTCATTTTCTGTTGTACTCCTAGGTGGCTTAGGGTTATTTGGAGGCAATTTTTTTTTTTTTTTTGTTCTTTTTTCGAGTTGGGGACCGAACCCAGGGCCTTTGCGCCTAGGTAAGCGCCTACCACTGAGCTAAATCCCCAACCCCTGGAGGCAATTTTAAATTACAGTTTTCTTCGGTTTCTTCTCGCCGTGTCCATTATTCGTATGTAGAAAAGATGCTGAAATCTAAGGATGAAGTTCAGCTGGTAGCACGTTTGCACAGCACACATACAGCCCTGGTTTCAATCCCCAGCACCACATAAAGGACCCATGGTGGTACCCATTTCAGAAATTCAAGAGATCCTCCCCAAGATAGTAAAGTTGAGGTCGTCATGGGCTGCATGAGACGCTGCTGGGAGAACTATCTCAGGACTACGGAGCTTGGCTGGCACATGTGAGACATAGAACTTATTCTTAACCATAAAGGGAGGGAGGAAAAGCTGCAGACTCGCTCTATCGATTGTATAACCCGTTGCTTGCAGGTAATGTTTAGGAGCCGTATGGACAGCTGAGCCTCCTGGGGCACGCCTTTAGTCCCAGCACGTGGGGTGCAGAGGCAGGAGGATCTCTCAGTTCAGTGCCAGCCTGGTCTACAGACAGTGCCAGGACAGTCAGAGCAACACAATCACTGTCTTGAAAGACCAACCAACCAAAAAAGAAGAAATATATAAGAGAAAATAAAAATGAAACGGGGACAGATAAGGAAAGCAGAAAAGAGGGTTAGGTAACAGGAAAATAAAAACAAAAATAAAATGGAATGGAATCCATGAAAGAGGAACAGAAAACCTCAGAAGAAATGCATCTGGTGGAAAAATAAAAAGTACAAAGTTATATAAGCCTGAAAGGAAGGGAGAAAAAAAGCAGAAGAACTGAATCAAAAAAGAATTAAAGGGGTTGGGGATTTAGCTCAGTGGTAGAGCGTTTGCCTAGCAAGCGCAAGGCCCTGGGTTCGGTCCCCAGCTCCGAAAAAAAGAAAAAAGAAAAAAAAAAGAATTAAAAACACTAACCATAAATTAAAGAAGGGGGGCGTTTTTATCTGTCTTCTCTGAGAGTACTATCTATTAGGAGCCGATGAAGTGTGGCAGCTTTGGGCGTGTGACTAAGCTCTAATCTGAGTCCTCTGTTCTCACCTTACCACATGGTGCTGTTTGGCAGCTGGCCTCATTGATGGTCTGTGTCAGCAATGGGGCATCATTCAGCTAAAAACTTGCATGTTTTCATGTGAGGAAAACACACCAGAAACAACCAAAAGCTAGGCGATGGGCTGATCCAGCTAATTCTTTCCAGAAACTACAAAAATGAAGGGTCTGGTCAGGAAGGTGGTAAGAAGCCTTCAACATGACCACCCTGGTAACTGTCCTCTTCTCGCTGCCCTCCTTTGCTCAGGATTCACTCACTGACCTGGAAGGCTGCGGACAGAGGAGTCTACCACAGGCCGTGGCCCAAATCCATGCTCCAACTTGAAGATCACCTCAGGTTTGGTCATGCACCGTCCTGTAAGTGGTGAAGAATAAACAAGTTTTGCAAAGGTGTTGGGTGCCGTCCACTGATGAAAGACAAAATTCAGGACCTGTGCTTCTATCAGTGAAATTCCTCAGAGGGTTTACACTTACATTCTTCACTGACTGGAGTATCATCTTCAAGCAGCATCATGATTTCCAGAAATTTTAAGAAATCAAGTGAATAGGAAACATAAGAGAATATTTAATACAAATTCTACAATGGACTGAAGAGATGCTTCAGTGGTTAAGTAAATTTGCTAATCACACAGATGACCTTGGTTCTGCTCGGCAACCATATCAGTTGGCACACAGCGCCTGTAAGTCTAGTTCCAGGAAACCTGACACCCTCTTTTCTGTCTGTTCAAAATGAATGCACATGGTATAAATAAAAATAAACTTTAAAAAGGTTTTAAAGAAAATAAATTACTAGGTATGGTGGAACACGTACTTAATCCAAGCACCTGGAAAGAAGAGGCAGACAGATCTCTTTGAGTTAAAGGTCAGCCTGGTCTATGTAATGAGTTCCAGGCCAGCCAGGGCTATGTAGCAAGATTCTTTTTCAAAAATAAATAAACTAAATAACCCAGGCAGAGTTTAAAAATCAATAGAAGGTAAGGATCACTCAATATACATGTATCATATGGAAAAGAAAACGTCTTCCCTGTGTTTCCTAGAAGACAAGGCAACAAAACACAAAACAAACTGGAGAGACGAGTCACACACTAGCAAGTGACAGTCGCATTATAGTCAAACAGACACAGTTGTCACACACCAGCAAGTGACTGTCACAGTACAGTCAGACACAGTGTCACACACCAGCAGTGATTGTCACATTATAGTCAAACAGACGCAGTTGTCACACACCAGCAAGTCACTGTCACAGTATAGTCAGACACAGTGTCACACACCAGCAAGTGACTGTCACAGTATAGTCAAACAGGCACAACTAAGAGAATTTCAACACTCTAGAGGAAAGCTTAAACTGGGATGTAGTGGCACAGGCCTTAAATCCAAGTTCTCAGGCAGAAGCAGACACAGACAGATCTCTGAGTTGGATTGAGGCCAGCCTGGTTTTCAGAATGTGTTCCAGGACAGCCAAGGCTCCAAAGAGAACCCTTGTCTCAAAAAATCAAAAAGGAGGAGGAAGGGGGAGTGAGAGGGGGAGGGGAGGGGAGGGCTAAGGTGCAGGAGGAGGACGAAGAGGAGAGGGAGTCAGCCTATTGCTGCACATAGAAGAACACCCCTTAGCTGTGTGCTTAGCTGTCACCACACTCCCCAGCATCACAATGACTTCAAAGCTTCACATGGACACAGCAACCAACTGCAGGTACAAAAACCCCAGTCAACACAGGCACAAAAATTCTCAACAAAATAGAAAATCAACCAGCTCATAAAGCAGCTAGAAGCTATGGTCATGTGCCATTCATACTAGGACTGCAGCACTCACCATATGGAAACGGGAAACATCCATGCACTATATAATGAACAGCCACATTTCTACATCAGTGGCGCCTGCCTTTAATTGCAGAGGAGTTGGGGCAAGTCCATTTCTGAGTTCCAAGCTAGTTAGGTTTGCATAGGGAGACCCTGTCTCAAAACCCACAACCAACACAACAGTAATAGCCATGTGCATACAATGGATGCATTAAAGGCACTGTTCTGTTCAGAGACAAATCTCAGCAAACTATAACATGGCTGTCTACACACACCAAGGCCACAGCCCACAGCCTGGGGAGTACAGCAAGCCTGAGATGATGTCCTCTAGGAACACAGCAGGATGTGGACTTTCACCAATCTCGCACTTTAGTAATAAGGTCTACAGACATATATACCTGGTATATATAAGGTAAGGAAACAAAAACACCTAAAGCAAAAAGAGGAACGTAAAGTTGAGCTTACCTATAAATCAGGCTGTAAAGAGAAAGAAAACCTTAGACTCCAAACAGACATTGAAGGCTACAGTGGAAAAACTACCCCTCCACCCCCAACCTCCCATAAATAAAAAGTCTTGGCAGGAAGCCATTGAAAAGAGCCTTTAAAAGTTGTGATAAGGATTTTGATGTGTAGCTCTTCACGGCTGATGACTTCTGGGGGTGGCATTGGAGTTACAGAAGACTGTAAACCGCCACGTGTGTGCTGGGAATCAACTTGAATCCTTAGTGAGAACAACAACGATTTAGGTTCAACAAGTCCACTTTTAAATTTTGTTTACTACATGTATTTATCTCTCTCTCTCTCTCTCTCCCTCTCTCTCTCTCTCTCTCTGTGTGTGTGTGTGTGTGTGTGTGTGTGTGTGTGTGTGTGTGTGTGTGTGTGTGTATGTCTGAGCATGAATATGCCATGTCATACATGTGGAAGATGGAGAACTACTAGCAGGTACTTCGCTCATTCCACACGGTGGTCCTGGGGATTGAACCTGGGTGGTCAGGCTTGGCAGCAAGCACCTGTACATACTGAGCCAGCTCACCGGCCCCACAACTCTGTTTTATACAAACAAAGGGGTCAAGATACTTACATTCATTGTCTAGTCCCAAACAGTCAGCCCTGAAGGCACACATATAAATAACACTACATGACCCAACACGAGGCAGAGGTAGGTGGATCTGAAGTCTACCCAGTCTGCTCTCTAGAGTCCCAGGATACCCAGGGCTACACAGAGAATCCTTGTCTCAACAAACAAACTTAAATGGGAGGGGCAGAGTAGATGGCTCAGTGGTAGACAGCACTAAGTGCTCCTGCAGAGAACCGGAATTCAGTTTGCCCTACCCATAGGACAGCTCACAACCATCTGTAACTCCAGTTCCATATCTGATGCCCCTTTCTGACCCTTGCCCCACAGGCTCCTGGACACACAGATACACACTCAGACACACACGCATAAAATAAATATTTTAAAAATATATTTAAAGGCCAACTTCAGTTATGTAGTATACAAGCTGAGATAAACTAGACACAGGATTAGACTTTCATATGATAGTGATTACGCCCAATAGTAAAACCTTGTTTCAGAACCCCACTTCCCCAGGGGATTAAACATGAATCACATTCCACTAGGGGTTATAGAAAAATACTTTAAGTAGCAACACTTTAAATAGTGACTTCCCATTTCAATATAATCCTAATTTTAATACCAACGATATTCTTCAGAAATAGAAAAACAACCCAAGATTACAACTAACACATTCAAGGAACAATATTGCCAGTGTCAGAGCAACCCCAAGGAACAACCCAGAAGTCCCTGTAATAGCAACACAATCATAGAAACAAAAACACCAAGGCACTGGCATAAAGACACACGCGCACGCACAATATAACAATTAGATAACCTAAGTATAAAAGCCTGCATGTAGGGGTTGGGGATTTAGCTCAGTGGTAGGGCGTTTGCCTAGGAAGCACAAGGCCCTGTTCGGTCCCCAGCTCCAAAAAAAAAAAAAAAAAAAAAAAAAAAAAAAAAAAAAAAAAAGCCTGCATGTTCAGTGCTATTCTCTGGATCTAAAATGTCCTCCAAAGGCGAGATGCTCAATTCTTGGGCACCAGCCTGTGGTGACGTTAGTAGATAACATATTTACTATGCCACAGAGACTAGCACTACTCACTGAAGTGAATGAGGTCTCACGGTGATGTGCACACATGGGAGTGGGTTATAGGAAGCTACAGTGCTGTGATTTGCTCTGAGCTTAAAGTCCAGTAGCAGTGGTGACCAGCAGGAGACTCCTATCCACAGTCATGGCAACACTGGAACACTAGTGCATGCCTAGCTCTGGGATGATGATATATCATGGGTCTCTGGAAATTTCCACACAGGGCTGTCACAAACACGACCAACCTTCCATTCAGGACCGGCTTTCAGACAACTATGTGACAGGTGTAACCTGAGTAGGGGTCGACCTCTTAGTGCTACGATTGTCTGAATGCCCTTGTTCTCCAAGGATCCCAGTAAATTCACTTATTGTCTACGATGGAATTGATGGACCTTTCTTTTGGTTTATCTACTCACTTCATAGTTGTGAACAGAAGTTTCCTTATGTCTGCCTCGGAAAATGAAAAACATAATCTAAATGTCATAATCTATATGTCACAAAACATCCCACTTCCAACAACAAAAACAAACAAAACACATACCCCAAACAAACAAAATAAAACAAACAAACAAAGAAACCCTGGACAGTGCGTATCTTATTTGCAAGTGACGTTTACTGTGCTGCAGTAGTGAGAAAAGTAAAGAGCAAAAACAAAACAACAACAAGAAACCAGCAATACTTAGAATACTAAAAACATCCAGGGGAGAGGAATGGGCAGAAGACAGGGAATTCTTACT
The DNA here is from genome assembly GCF_011064425.1 of Rattus rattus. Lineage (NCBI taxonomy): Eukaryota > Metazoa > Chordata > Mammalia > Rodentia > Muridae > Rattus > Rattus rattus. Next base: position 160,208,418 of record NC_046155.1, read on the forward strand.
GAGATGCATATGGGAGTAATGAGTAAGCCCAGCCTCCCAACACAGGGTTTCTTTCTGTAGACCCAGCTGCTCAGATACTCACTCTGTAGCACAGGCAGTCTTGAATACTCTGTCCCCCCACAAAGCCAACAATAATTCCTAAAATTACCATCTAAAAATGCAGTTGGTACTGAGGGTTACAGCCAGCCTTACCCAAGAACAGGAGGCTGCTGTAGTTCTCCAGCATCACGTCCCTGTAGAGTCTCCTCTGTGCCACATCCAGATGCTGCCATTCATCCCAGGTGAAGTCCACAGCAACATCTTCAAATGACACGGAACCCTGCAATGACGCATTTCTTTTAAGCCACAGGTACTCGGCGTTGGGAGCCTAAATTCTCTTGATGTGGCTTCACTATCCTCTGTGTGGTTTTCCCTGAAGGCTTGACAGGATGTGGAATCACAGAAGGGAACCTCAACGACAAATTGTCCAGCTTATGTGGGCATGAGTTAGCATGTTTTAAAAAGTAGTTTAACTGAGGTGAAAGGACCCATCCACTGTGGATGCTACGGTCTCAAGGGCTGAGTCCTGAGTGTTAAGAAATGGAGAGAGAGAGCTAAACGTCAAATATTCCTTGTTCCCTGTGCTTTGACTATGGATCCAGGAGCTAGCTCAATCTCCTGACACTATGATTTGTACAAATGTGTGGAAGGAAACGAGTGTGACTAGAGGGAAACCCTAGCACTCTGTTGTAAAGATTGTTAAATGATGCAGCACTAACCTCAGTCCTGGTCAGAGAAGCTTGCTTATAGTAGGGAACGGTTAATACAGAGACTTGTGACTGGGCAGAATGACAAGAATAAGTGACCGCTGACAGTTCAGCCATACATGGGCGTCTATTCTCACCCTCTCCAAGGTTCAGGGACCACACTGAGCGGCCATGGAAAGTGTAAGAGTCGGCCTCTGGGGAGGAGTCCTGGGAAACACTGTTGGGAATGACCCAGCTACTGCACCCAGGAAGTCACCCCTGCAGTGTCTACTTCACAAGACAAGGCCCACCGACATTCAGTCGTGGATGGAGAAGGGCACACAAGGCCCCACTTCCCTAGGTACTCAATAGACACTGGAGAGGATATCATATTTTCATTGGTGTGGTCAGTGGGAAGGTGCCTTTGCTCCAGTAAATAAGCCCTCCCTATGCAAAAATATCCTAGAAAATGTAGTGGGACACACACACACACACACACACACACACACACACACACGTAGTAGAGAGGTTTGTTGTGAAGAGACAACTGGGTATGTGGAAGTACATCATATACGTGTATAATTTTTAAAGCAGGAGAGTATAAGATCAGTACGGCTATTTTATCATGTAATATATTGGTCATTTCATAAAAATAATTGTGGGGTTGGGGATTTAGCTCAGTGGTAGAGCGCTTGCCTAGCAAGCGCAAGGCCCTGGGTTCGGTCCCCAGCTCCGAAAAAAAGAAAAAAGAAAAAAAAATAATTGAACAGGGTTGGAACTCAACAACTAAAATTACTGTCTGCTGGTGCAGGGGACCAGGTTCAGTTCACAGCATCCACATGGTGGCTCACAACGTCTGTAACTGTAGTCCAGTGGAGCTGATGTCCTCTTCTGGTCTCCAAAGCTACTTGGTACTCATGTGGTGGGCAAACAAACATACATGTAAAATAAAAATACCATTTTAAAATAAAAAAAATTAAATTAAACAGCGATGACGTGACAGTAGAGATAAAACAGAGTCCGGTCACAGGCCTAAGTCCAGCCCACCTCCCCAGGTATGGTGAGTAAGAGGAGGGGCTAAAGATTCAATCGGCCACTGTCTGCTCCTGAACAAGCATTTCCTTAAGTGAGAAACTAAAGACAAGTCCGCGACAGAAAAGCCACAGTACTGGCCGGCGATCGTGCACCTGGATTTAAGAGAGTCGGGTTCAAAAACCATAAAGACACGGAGACAGACACACAAACCCAGACGCGCACTCAGAACCCAGGGCAGAAAACACAGCGCGAGTCCAGGAACGCACTGGCCTAGATGCTGGGACGACTGCACTTTACGCAGCGCGCCTTTCTCGGCTGCCCCGGCCCAGATGCTCGAAAAGCCATCAGCCCTGGCAGGTGCCGGGCAGGACAGGACAGTCCGGAGGGGTCAGGCAGGAAGGTGCTGTGCGCCAAAACTGAGCCCAGGTCCAGACGCTGTGCGCTTACCACGCTTACCATTTCCGGTTCCTGAATACCAGTGTCCTAATTATGGAGCTTCCCTCAGCAGGGAGCAGCCAGACACTGGCGACAGGACAAGGCAGAGATTCCCAGAGACGGAGAGGGAGAAGAAGCACCTGACAGAGGTTAGCTTGGGTCAGGGTGGGTAGAAGTGGGAGAAGAAAAAAGAACCTTAGAACAAAGCCAGCTCCCTATCTGTCAGGGAATCTGATTGGATGCTCTTTTAACATTGCTTTTGATTGGACAGGGCTTCAGACCTTAGACTCCAGAGTGGAGGGCTAGAGGAGAAGGGAGTGTATGGGCATTGCCCCCAAAAGCCAGAGAGGTTGTAGGATGCCTCCTGGGCAAGCCCTGGCCTCATGGAAAGACTGACTAGTTTTTGTTAAAGAATATTTTAAGGCAGAAGCCTTTCCACAATTAATTGAATATTCCAGGTTAACCTTCTACGTAAGGTTATATCAGCTAATGTTGATATACAAGTGTTTCTTATTCATAAGTGGAAATATCAGCCTCAACAAAAATCAGACACAGGCTGAGATTTTTTGGGTTAATATGTAAAAACTCCCAGGGTTTTTTTTTTTTTTTCCTTTCTTTCATATTCAAATAAGAAGCAGGATTTTTTTCTCTCTCTCTCTCTCTCATACCTGTTGGTGGTGTCAAAGGTAAAAAAAAAAACGCTTCAGTGATAAGGGAGATGGCTTTTAGTGGCAAACGTTAGGTATGTTAATTGCTTCCTTTATGTGTAAAAGTTTAACTACAAAGCAAAATTGGACTTTCAAGTGTTAAAGGTTGTTTTGGTGAATTCTGGTCTTGTACAACTTTAACAAAACTGTTGCTTACACAAGATAGTCCCAAGATTAACCACTGTTTCTGCTTCTGTAAACAAAGCTTGTTTACAGCTGGAGATAACCAGGACACCTTCCTGCAAGATATCTGCACAAGATATCTGTACAAGGTATCTGTGCAAGGGCAGTGGCCGGAAGAAGAGAGAGTTGTTGAACGTAACTTTACACTCTCTTTTTTTCCTTTATAAACTCCTGACTTACTGTGGCTATGGGCTATATTTGGGAATCTTGAGTACCAGGTGAAGCCTTTGCATCAGGAGCTGCATAAAAGCCTCTTCTTTGCTCAGCTTCATGCTCGCCTTGGTGAGTCTCTGGATACCCACACACCCGTTACAGGTTCGGCGGTTAACACCGTGTACTGCTGTTGCAGAGGTTGAAGGAGTTTCCACTTACTATCTACCTGTGACTGTTACTACCTGTGACTCCAGCTCCAACGGACTCAACACTCTCTTCTGGCTTCTAGGGACACTGCAATCCCATGCTTGTACGGATACAGGAAGAACTTAAATAAATCGTTACTATAAAGGATTGATGAGTAAACTTGATTAGGACATGCTAAGTCACACAGAACTGAATTCAGATACAGGAGCTCTGTCTCCAGTAGGCCTGGAAGATAATGTGTGTGCTGACCAGGCTTGCAAGAGACTGTCAGAAAGAAAATTTTGTGCCAGGATTGAAGTATAGGGTTGCTGAGAGAGTTTATGTTACTGCCTGTTGTTTATGTTAAAGTTTGTTCACTAAGACTGCCCTCCAGATGGGTCCCATTCCTACAAGAGGAAGAAACCTTGACTGAGGCTCAGGCTCCATCAAAGAACACAGCTCTAAGAGGCAGCTCAAGGAGGCGGCTGAAGGAGACAGCTCGGGTTCACAGATAGCATTAAGTCCCCTGTGCTTATCAGGAAAAGCGTAATTCTGCCAGGGGGTCAAGATGAACCTGGGCAACAACTACTCTAAAAGAATGACTCGGGCACACAAAGAGACCCTCTCTCAATAAACAAACAGCTGGCAAGCAGCTGGGCCTTATGGCACACACTTTTATCCCAGCGCTCTGGAGGAAGAGGAAGGCAGATCTCTGTGTGTGTGAGGCCAGCCTGGTCTACACAGTGTGTTCAGGACAGCTAAGGCTATGGAATGGGAGATCCTGTCTCAAATAATAACAACAACAGAAAAAATGAGTCACTTGTATAAAGTCCAAATGAAACTACTGACAATTCCCATTGCTGTTTTCTCTCTTTGGTTTTTACCTGTTCAAAGATTACGTTATGGGTGCTGGTCTATTTTCCCATTCTGAGTGAGATTCAAGAATCCTCCCTTGTGGGGCTGGAGAGATGGCTCAGTGGTTAAGAGCACTGACTGCTCTTCCAGAGGTCCTGAGTTCAATTCCCAGCAACCACATGGTAGCTCACAACCACCTGTAATGGGATCCATTGCCATCTGGTGTATCTGAAGAGAGCAGCAGTGTACTCATATAAATAAAAATTTAAAACCTTAAAAAATCTTCCTTCGGGCACTACTTGTTACTTAGCTCCTTTGGGTATTATGGCTAATATCCACTTATAAGTGAGTACATACCACGCATGTCCTTCTGGGTCCGGGTTACCTCATTCAGAATGAAATTTTCTAGTTTCATTCACTTGCCTGCAAAATTCATGATGTACTTGTTTTTCCTAGCTGAGTAGTATTCTGTTATGCAAATGAACCACATTTTCTTTATTCGTTCTTCAGTTGAGTAGCATGTGGGTTGCTTCCAGTATCTGGCTATAATGAATAAAGTTTCTATGAACATAGTTGAGCAAATGGTTTTTTTCGTAGAGAGGACCACGTTTTGGGAATATGCCCAGGAGTAAAATAGCTGGGTCTTGAGTTAGAACTATTCTCAGATTTCTAAGAACCCACCAAATTGATTTCCAAAGGGTTGTATAAGTTTGCACTCACACCAGAAATGGAAGGGTGTTCCCCTTGTTCCACAATCTTGCCAGTATGTGCTCTAATGTGAGTTTTGATGAATCTTAGTCATTCTAGGAGGCGTAAAATGAAATGTTACTGTTGTTCTTATTTATGTTTTCCTGATGACTAAAGATGTTGAACATTTCTTTAAGTGCTTCTTGCACAGAAGAGATAGTTCTGTAGAGAATTCTCTATTAAGCTCCATGTCCCATTTTTAAACTGGGTTATTTGGTTTCTTGAGTTCTTTATATATATCTTTGGCTATAAACCCTCTGTCAGATGTAGGGTTGGTAAAGATCTTTTTCCATTCTATAACCTGCTTTGTTTGTTTGTTTGTTTGTTTGTTTGTTTGTTTGTTTGTTTGATGGTATTCTTTTCCTTACAGAAGCTTTTTGGTTTCATGAAGTCCCATTTATTTATTATTAATCTTAGTGTCTGTGCTACTGGTGTTCTGTTTAGGATGTCATCTCCTGTTTCAACCAATTCAAGGTTATTCCTTACTTTCTCTTCTGTCGGATTTAGTATATCTGGTATTATGTTGAGGTCTTTGATCCACTTGGACTCCAGTTTTGTGCAGGGCGATAGATATAGATCTATTTGAATTCTTCTACAGACAGGTGTCCAGTTAGACTAGTACCATTTGTTGAAGATGCTTTCTTTCTTCCATTGTATGGTTTTGCCTTCTTTGTCAGAGATCAAGTGTCCATAGGCATATGGGTTTCTTTCAGCATCTTCAGTTTGATTCCATTGGTCAACCTGTTCATTCCACGCAGTTTTTATTACTATTGTTCTGTAGTACAGTTTGAGGTCAGGGATGGTGATTCTGCCAGAAATTCTTTTATTGTTCAAGATTGTTTTCTCTATCCTGTTTTTTGTTTTTGTTTTTCCATATGAAGTTGAGAATTCCTCTTCCAAGGTCTGTAAAGAATTGTGTTGGAATCTTGATGGAAATTGCATTGAATGTGTATGACTGCTTTTGGTAAGATGGTCATGTTTACTATGTTAATCCTACCGATCCATGAGAATGGGGGATCTTTCCATCTTCTAGTATTTTCCTCAATTTCTTTCTTCAGCGAATTGAAGTTTTTGTCATATAGGTCTTTTGCTTATTTGGTTATGGTTACACCAAGTTATCTTATATTATTCTTGGATATTGTAAAATTTTGGTGTTGTTTTCCTAATTTCTTTCTCAGTCCATTTATCATTTGTATGAAGGAGGGCTATTGACTTTTGTTTTTAATTAACTTTGTATCCAACCACTTTGTTGAAAGTGTTTGTGAGCTATAAGGAGTTCTCTGGTAGAATGTTGGGGGTCACTTATGTATATCATATCATCCAAAAGTAGAAAATACTTTGACTTCTTCCTTTCTAAGTTTTATCTCCTTAATCTCCTTTTGTTTTCTTATTTCTCTAGCTAGGACTTCATGCACTACATTGAATAGATAAGGAGAGAGTGGGCAGCCTCCTCTTGTCCCTGACTATAGTGGAATTGCTTCAAGTTTCTCTCCATTTAATTTGATGTTGGTTATTGCTTGTTGCATATTGCTCTTACTATATTTAGGTATGTGCCTTATAACCCTGATCTCTGTGGGACTGAAGGGAAAACGTTAAGGGTTCTTTGAAGAGTCAGTTGCATTAGACGGTGTTGTGCTGGGGCAAACACGTGAAGGGACATTTAGCTGAAGTGGACATGGGTCTGAAAGGCTCAGGCAGACTTGTGAAGGAACATTTTGCTGAAGCAGACACAGGAGAGAGGATGTTCTGCTGAGGCAAGCAGACAAAAGGAGACGTGATAAAGGATTCTTTGCTAACAACATGCATGTATTGGTCTGCCTTGCATTGCGCAGTTGAACTGCATTTTTTTGGGACTCCGCAGAGAGAAACACACCAAAAAACTTCTGATGTTTGTTGATGTTCTGTGCTGCAGTTTCTTGTCACTTCTGAGAACTTGGGCTGATTGGCAGAGTGATGTCAGCTGAGACAGACACTCATGTTGAGGCAAGATATGTGCTAAGGCAAGGCACATGGAGGACACATGATGTTTAGAGGGTATAAATAGGACTCCATGAAGTGATGGAGACAGAGCTTGGCTTGCTAGTACAACTAGCTGTGCAACACTTGAGGGTCTCAAATCTTCGCTGATCTTCACTGATCTTTGCTTCCCTGAGAGAGGCACAGCTGAGAACTTCTCCTGGTGTTCCTGTTGGTCCCTCCTGCTGACTTGAGCCAAGGCTGAGGACTGGCTGTCTCTGCTAGGTCATGTTACTGCTGTTGCTATGCTGACTCTACAGAACTGAACTGCTGCTGTATCCCTGAAGTGTTTGTGACCTGTCACTGCCTGCTAACCTATGAACTGAACTGCCGATTTCCAGACAACATAGATAGGAGTTGCTCCAAAGAACCTTGCTAAACAGGTCCGGTTCCCCCATATCCTTTCTTTTCCACTACATCTGGTGGGTTTTGGGTTAAAAGGTCATTAAAAATAGGTTTTGAAAAAATTAAAGTTATATACAATTTTTAACATGAAAGGGTGTTCGATTTTGTCAAAGGGATTTTCAGCATCTAATGGAATGATGATGTGGTTATTTTCTTTCATTTTGATCATATGATGGGTTAGGTTGATAGATTTTCATATACTGAATCATCCCTGCATCCCTGGGATGAAGCCTACTTGATTGTGTTGGATTATTATGTCTTTGATGTGCTCTTGAATTCAGTTTGTGAGTATTTTACTGAGTATTTCTGCATCAATGTTCATAAGAGAAATCAGTCTGAAATTCTCTTTGTTGAGTCTGTGTGATTTAGGTATCAGGGTGACTGTGACTTCATAGAATGAGTTTGGCGGCATTGTATCTGTTTATGTTTTGTGGAATAGTTTAATGAGTATTGTTAGCTCTTCTTTGAAATTCTGGTAGAAGTCTGTATTAAAACCATCTGGCCCTGGGCTTTTTTTGGTTGGGAGGCATTTTTTTTGACTGCTTCCATTTCCTTAGGGGTTATAGTGCTGTTTAAATAGTTTATGTGATGTTTGTTTAACTATGGTAAGTGATATCTGTGTAGAAAACCATCCATTTCATTAAGATTTTTCAATTCTGTGAATTACAGGAGTTTGAAGTAAGACTCGATGATTCTTTGAATTTACTTAGCGTCTGTTGTTGTGCCTTTTTATTTTCTATTTTTGTTTCTTTGGATATTTGTCTGTCCATTAGTTTGGCTAAGGGTTTGCCTATCTTGTTAATATTCTCAAAGAACCACCTCTTGGTTTTTACTGATTCTTTGTATTGTTTTCTCTGATCCTAATTGATTGATTTCAGCCCTCATTTTGATTTCCGTCCTGCCTCACACTCCTCTTCTGTATGCTTGCATCTTCTTTTTTTTCTAGAGCTTTCCGGTGCACTTATAAACTGCCAGTATAAGAACTTTCTAATTTCTTTCAGGAGGTGCTTAGTGCTATGGACTTCCTTCTGAGCACTGCTTTCCTTGTGTTCCATAAATCTGGGTATGCCGTGCCTTCATTTTCACTTAATTCTAGAAACTCTTCCATTTCTTCCCTGACCCAGGGATCACTGAGTGGAGAGTTGTTCAGTTCCCATGAGTGGACAGGCTTTCTTGGGTGTCTGCTGCTGTTGAAGCCCAGCTTTAATCCATGGTTGTCTGATCAGATACAAGGCATTATTTGGATTTTCCTGTATCTGTTGGGGATTGCGATATGGTCGGTTTTGGAGAAGGATCCATGAGGTGCTGAGATGAAGGAATAATCTTTTGTGTTTGGGTGAAACATTCTGTAGATGGGTCAGGTCCATGTGATTCATGATGTCAGTCGGTTTCATTCTTTCTCTGCTTAGTTTTTGTCTCGTGACCTGTCAGTTGGTGAGAGTGTGGCGTTTTCAAGTTTCACACCATTAATGGGTGGGGTTCATTGTGCAGTTTACACTTTGGCAATGTTTCTTTTATAAATATGGGAACACGTGTTGATGTTCAGAATTGAGATGTCATCTTGGTAGATATTTCCTTTGACGAGTACAAAGTGTTCTTCCCTGCCTCTTTTAATTTTTGTTGAAAGTATTTCATATGGTATTGGAATGGCTACTCCAGCTTGCTTTTAGGGTTTGCTTGGAAAATGTTTACTCTGAGTTAATGTCTGTCCTTATAGTTCATGTGTGTTTCTTGTATGCATCAGAATAATGGATGCTGTTTTGTATCCATTCTGTTAGCTTGCAGCTTTTTATTGGAGAACTGAATCCATTAATGTTGAGAGATATTAATGACCAGTGATTGTTAATTCCTGTTATTTTGGTGGTGGTGGTGGTGGTGGTGGTGGTGGTGGTGGTGGTGGTGGTGTGTGTGTGTGTGTGTGTGTATGTGTGTGTGTGACCTGCATTTGCTTGGGTGTAGTTATGGAGTTTTCCTTCTATTATTTCTGTAGGGCTGGGTTTGTGGATAGATGTTGTTTGAATTTGAATCAGTCTTAACAATCTTGTTTCCTCCATCTATGGTTATTCAGAGTTTTGCTGGGTATAGTAGTCCAGGTTGGCATCTCTTATTCTTTTTAGAGGTTGTAAGATCTGCCCAGGCCCTTCTAGCTTTTAGAGTCTCCGTTGGTTGAGGATTCAGGTGTAATTCTGATAGGTCTGCCTTTGTATGTTACCTGGCATTGTTCCCTTGCTGTTTTTAATATTCTTTGTTCTGTAGGTTTTATGTTTTGTTTAGCATGTGGTGGGATGAATTTCTTTTCTGGTCCAACCTAATTAGTGTCCTATAAGTTTCTTGTATGTTTATAGACATTTCCTTCTTTAAGTTGAGAAAGTTTTCTATAATTTTGTTGAAAATATTTCCTGGTCCTTGGAGCAGTGGCTCTTTTCCTTATCTTTTTATTATTGAGTTAGGTCTTTTCATGGTATCCCGGATTTCCTGGTTGTTTTGTGTCAGGAATTTTTTAGATTCAACATTTCCTTTGAGTGATAAATCACGTCTATGGTATTTTCTTTGTCTGAGATTTTCTCTCCCATCTCCTGTATTCTGTGGGTGATAATTGCATCTGCTGTTCCTGTTCTCCAAGTTTTCCATGTCCAGGACTCCCTCAGTTTGTGTTTTCTTTACTGCTCCTATTTCCATTTTCAGGTCTTGAATAGTTTTATCTCCTTCACGTGTTTAGTTGAATGTTCCTCTATTTCTTTGAAGGCTTTGTTTCCTCTTCAAAGACCTCTATCTGTTTCAATATATTTCCCTGTATTTCTTTAATGGATTTATTCATTTTCTCTTTAAAGGCCTCTATCATCTTTCTAACAATGGATTTAAGGTCATTTTCTTGTGCTTTGGTGGTATTAGGATATCCAGACCTTGCTGTAGGATGGGAGCTGTGCTCTGAGGGTGTTATATTGTCCTGGCTTTTGTTGATTGTCTCTTTCGAGGGCCTTTAGCCATCTGGATGGCTCTAATCCCTGGGTGTTCCTGTTGTAGTAGATATTGGGAGGCTGCCAATCCTCGTACGGCAGGCCTCAGATGGGTGTCCTTGTGCTTCAGGGCTCCGGATCAACAGGTCTGCTGAAAGAGGGTAGAGAGGTGACAGAAGAAAGGGGGTTCGGTGGAGAGAGCAGGCTGATCAGGGCAGCTGGGGGTGCTCCAGAGGACTCAGCGGGCAAGGAATATGGGTGTGGGAAGGGGAAGGGAATCTTACCTGTATGTTTCAGGATCAGTAGTAGGTCTGATGAAGGTGGGCATAGAGGTGGCAGGATGGATTTTCTGTATATTGAACTATCCCTAAGTCACTGGGACGAAGCCTACCTGGTCATGGTGGATAATGTCTTTTATGTGTTCTTGAATTCATTTTGGGAGTATTTTAGCACCAATGTTCATAAGGGAAATTGGTCTAAAAATTTATTTCTTTATTGAGTCTTTGTTTATGTATCAGGGTGACTATGGCCTCATAGAATAAATTTGGCAATGTTTCTTTTGTTTCTATTTTGTGGAATAGTTTGAGGAGTATTAGTATCAGCTCTTCTTTAAGTCTGGAAGAATTTTGCACTAAAACCTTCTGGCCTTGGGCTATTTTGAGTCAGACCTTTGGAAGTAATTCTTTGGAATTCCTCAGTGTCTGCGTTATGCTCCCCATTCCTTTGAGATTTTGTTAATTTGGATATTTTCTCTCCGTCTTTCATTTAGTTTGTCTAAGGGTTTGCCTCCCTTTTCCTTATGTTTCCTTCTTTTTATTCTAGAACTTCTAGTTGTGCAGTTAAGTTGCATAAGATCTCTCCAGTTTCTTTATGAGGGCACTTAGTGCTATCAACTTTCCTCTTAGTACTGTTTTCATTGTGTCCCATAAGTTTGGATATGTTATGGCTTCATATTCATTGAATTGTGAAAAGTCTTTCTTTGTTTCTTCCCGACCCATGGGCTATTGAAAAGACAGTTCTTCAGTTTCCATGAGTTTGTAGGCTTTCTTTTGTGTTGTTGTTGAATTCCAGCTTTAATCCATGGTGGTCTAATAAGATATAAGGGACTATTTCAGTCTTCTTGTGTCTATTGAGGCTTGCTTTGTGACCAATCATGGGGTCAGCTTTGGAGAAGGTCTCATGAGGCGCTGGGAAGAAGGTACAGTCTTTTGTGTTTGAATGAAATGTTCTGCAGATATGTTCAGTTCATTTGATTCATAATGTCAGTTTCATTATTTCTCTGCTAAGTTTATGTCTTGCTGACCTATCCATTGGTAAGTGTACGATGTTTAATTCTCCCAATGTGTAGGGTTTAAGGTTTAGTAATATTTCTATTTTGAATGTGAGTACCCTTGAATATGGAGAATAGATGTTCAGAATTGATTTATAATTTTGGTGGATTTTCCTTTGACGAAAATGAAATGTCCTTCCCTGTTTCTTTTGGCTGTAAGTCTATTTTTATTAGGTATTAGAATGGCTAGTCCGGCTAGCTTCTTGTCTCGGTTTACTTGGAAAGTCTTTTTCAGCCCTTTACTCTAAGGTAATGTCCATTTTCTTGCTGAGTTGTGTTTCTTTAATGCAGGAGAACGAGGAATCCTTTTTCACATCCATTCTGTTAGACTGTTCCTTTTTATTGGGAAATTGAATCCTTTGATGTTAAGAGATATTAATGTTCAATGACTGTTAATTCCTGTTATTTTGATTTTAGTGATGGTGGTGGTGGTGGTGGTGGTGGTGGTGGTGGTGGTGTGTGTGTGTGTGTGTGTGTGTGTGTGTGTGTGTGTGTGTGTGTGTCTGTGTGGTGGGATTTTTTATTTCTTATATTGCTTTGGGTTAGAGTTTTCCTTTTATTATCTTCTATAGGGATGGATTTGTGGATAGATATTGTTCAAGTTTGGTTTTGTAATGGAGTGCCTTGTTTTCTCCGTTTATAGTTTTCTCCATAAAAGTTTTGCTGGGTATAGTAGTTTGGACTGACAGGTGTGGTCTTTGAGAGTCTAGAAGACATCTGCCCAGGAGCCTCTCTCTGTCTTTTAAAGTCTTTGTTGAGAAGTCAGGTGTAAGCTAGATCTGCCTTTATATATTACATGGCTTTTTCCCTTGCAGTTTTTAATATTTTTCCTTTGTTTTATAATGTTTGTATTGTTATACAGAGTTTTCTTATCTAATGTATTTGGTGTTCTGTCAGCTTCTTATATGTTTATAAGCATCTCTTTCTCTAGATTAGGGAGATTTTCTTTTTTTATTTTTTATTTATTTATTTTTTAAAGATTTATTTATTATATGTAAGTACACTGTAACTATCTTCAGACACACCAGAAGAGGGCATCAGATCTCATTACAGATGGTGGTGAGCCCCACCATGTGGTTGCTGGGAATTGAACTCAGGATCTCTGGAAGAGCAGTCAGTGCTCCTAACTGCTGAGCCATCTCTCCAGCCCGAGATTTTCTTTTATGATTTTTGTTGAAAATATTTTCTGGGGCTTGGGGCTGAGAATCTTCTTCCTCTGTTCCTATTATTCTTAGGATTGGTGTTTTGATAGTCTCCCAGATTCCTTTGGTGTTTTGTATCAGGAATTTAATTTTAACACTGCCTTTGACTGATGTATCAATATCTTCTATTGTGTCTTCTACATCAGAGATTCTCTTTGCCATCTCCTGTGTTTTGTTGGTGATGCTTGTATCTGTAGTTCCTGTTCTCTTCCTTAGGTTTTTCTTCTCTAGAATTCCTTCTGTATGTGTTTTCTTTATTGCTTCTATTTCCGTTTTCAGATGTTGACCCACTTTCTATATTATCTTCACGCATTTGTATTCTTCTGTATTTACTTAAGGGATTTATTCATTTCTTCTTTAAAGGTCTCTATCTTTATAAGATTGGATTTAAGGTCATCTTCTTCGGCTTAGACTGTTAGGCTATCCCGAGCTTACTGTAGCAGGATAGCTGGGCTCTCGCATTGCCATATCGCTCTGTCCTGTGGATGGTGTTCTTGAGTTGGCTCCTGGTCATTGTTCTCACCTGGTGTTGGCTAGCTATTCCTGGTACCTAGAAGTCTCCTCAGCATGGCAGACACAACCATGGGTCTGATGACAGAGATCAGGGAAGAGCACGCTGCTCGCCTCTTCTGGGCCTGCCTCAGGTAGACCCAGCAGGCAGGGGATTGATGGGGAGGGGTCTAACCTCTATGTTCCTGGGACCTTGCAAGTCTCCTCTGGAAGGCAGGCCGAGCTGTGACCTTGACAGCTCAGAGGACAGTGCTCACCTCTGCTGGCTGTGCCCAATATGAGGCAGGCGGGCATGGGTATCTCATCTTTTTTTCAAAACTACGCTTTCTCATACATTAGTAATTTTTTTTGTTTTTTTAAACATATCTTTTTCTGTATGCAGATGTTTAGAGTTCGTTTTGTGTTACAAATGTTTTATTGTTTAAAAACAAAAAACAAGTTCTGTAGCCCAGGATGGGCTCATGGGCTTCCTGTCTCTTCATCCTGAGTGATGCGATTGCAAGCTTGAGGCTCCACTTGACGTCTTTGTTGTTACTGAGTTGTTTGTTTGGTGGATGAAATTCTGGAGCCTGAGAGATAAGGTGTGAACAGTTCTTGGCATGAATTCTTAATCCCTGGAAATCTTGTGAGGTTCCATAGAAAGCTGACTTGTGCTGGGCTCCTTTCCTGTGGTGAAGCAAGGGATTTCATTCCTTTGGATATGTAATGGCATTGCTCCTAACCAAGAAGGAATAACAAAAAGTCCCTACTGAATGGAAAATCGCCTTAGCTCCCGGTGGCAGGAAAGCTTTCTGCTAGCCTGCAAATCTACCTATAGCTGGGCCAGGTTTGAGCCTATGATTTCTGCTCCGTTCTCTCCCTAAGGATGCTGCTCCAGTCACTGTGTTTCTATAGCTAATCAGGATATGCGGCTGTGTCGTCCAATCACAAACTCCTGGAAATGGCAGGAGGCAGGCTCATTTCAGCGGCCAAGGCTTGGGTTTGTCTCTGAGAGTGAGGCAGGGCACCAGTGGACTGTGCTTTGAATGCTGCTGCTAAGGAGCTGTAGGGAGCACTCAGGAGAGATCAGAAGTTAGCATGGTGAGCAAGCTACTAACTCAGACAGGAAGGAGCAGGCAAGTGAGTGCTAAAGCTAGTCAGTGTAGATCCTCCCCCGGAGTTGAGCCAGGACTTAGCAACCAGACAAGACATCCGGTGCCATCTCTGTATTGTGTTGGTGGCTGAAAACTGGGTCTGACTGACGGCCACTGGACAGCTTCGCCTCAGAGCAGCAACAGTGCAGCTCTGCCCCACCTGGATAAGCTTCCCTGTAGGTGACATCTCTGTTCAGAGTATGCACATACATCTTGCATTGGAAAGAACAGCTAGAATGGCTTGGTAGCTTAGTAGAGTGGCTTCCTAGCAGGCTCGCTTGCCTTGGAGTTGTGGACCATGCCTGTTTCCAGCCCCTACTTGCTCTGGGTTCTCTTGCACAACTTCTGCACTCTGCAGTTCATGTTTAGGTTTAGGATCCGCTCTGAGTTAATTCTGTGAACGATGTGTGTGTGCAACTGTTTTGTATGGGTGGATGCTCGTGTATTCTAGAAAGAGTTATTGGGAAGCCTTGTTTCCCCACTGGATCTTCTCTAATGTTTCTATCAAAAGTAAATGCACCACATATTTGAAGTACCCCTCCCCCCTGGAGGATAACTCCTTGCTGCAGCTCTCCCCCAAATCTGGCCACACCTCACTATATCCTCTCCCTCTTCAGAGGCTTAACAACCCCTGCTGACCTTGCAACTCTCACAGAAAGTTGAGTTCTCTCCTTCCCCTTTGCAGCTGCGGCAAGCCCCATTCCCTCTGGTGCCTAAACCCAAGACAGTTTTGGATTCGAAGTTGGCCCTTGTGTAATGCCCTTCCTCCTCAACTCCTGGCACATGGGTTAAATTGCATGATGGGAAGGTACCCATTCTTTTAAAACAAACCTGAAGTCAGAAACTCTTTTACTGTTTGACTGAAGGCTTTTCTCCCCTCCTGGACCCCACTAGCCTGTAGTGTGATGCTATAATCCTCCCAATAAAACATTGAAGGGCCCTGTGTCTCAACAGTCTTTGTTCCAAACCTGTAACGCTCTTTTTTATCTAATATATTTGGTTGTCAGTTCATGCACCTCACAATGGAGATCTAAATCCTCTGGTCTCCACAGGGCTTAACAAAAATCCTTTAGCTGGGCATTTGGTCTCACACCTGCCATTCCAGCACCAAGAGATTGAGACAGGACCATTTCTATGACTCTGAGAGAGGCTTGGGCTACACACATATATAGGGCAGCCTGAATTTGAGTGACACCTTGTTTCAAAAATAAAACAAAATAGAATGGCATATGGCTTTAATCCCAGCGCTCAAGAGACAGAAGCAAAGGCAGAGGCAGGCAGATCTCTGTGAGGTGGAGGCCTACTTGGTCTACAAAGCAAGTTTCAGATCAGCCAGTGTCACACAGTGAGACTCTGTCTTAAAACCAAAACCCAGTTCATTAGCATTCAAATGACTGGGTTCTGACATATACTAGCTGAATCTGAGAAAGAAGGTGCAATAATAGTTTTACCTTAAGTTCGAGGCCACCTGGTCTACATGGTGAGCTCAAGGCCAGTCAGGGCTCCATAGTGAGAACTTGATTCAAAATAATTGGATGGATAGATAGCTGTTCACTGGGTTGATATGAAGAAATGTATGTTATAAACAAATTATTAAATGAACTGTCTTGGAATAAAGGGAGAATTTCCAACAATTTCTGAAATGCCCCTAAACATATTTAAAACCTTTAATGGAGTCTTTGTAACTTTCACATCATACTCCTCAATCCCATGATCTTCCTGCCGCTTGATATCCATCCTCAGGAGGCCCTTGCAGTTGTCCCTCCAAAAGAAAATAAAATGAACCAAACAAGTGAAAAATATATATTGTCATGAATCTGTACTGTGTCACACAGAGTACCCTTTTGTCCACAGGTCTTTACTTGCAAATGTTCATTGAATTGAGTCATTGTTCTGGTTAGAGGCCTCTGAACTCTCCTGCTATCAATACTGGATCCTCACTGGGACTCCTCTCGGATATCCTGCTGTATAAGATGGCAGGCTATGAAAGGTACCCTGATTCCTGGTCGAGATAGGTTGAATCCCGGGAGGGGGAGGGATGGGGAGGGCAGCTAAAAGGGACGGCAGGTGCATTCCCAGTCTCCCAGGAGATCAGGGCCTTCTCAGGCCCCACAGACAGCTGTACAAAGGTTTCAGACAGATCAGTCACAGAGGCAATGCCCCAAGCCCCGCCCCCACAGGTGAGGATGTGACCACAGGTCACATAGGCTCAAGACAGATCAGTCAGGACCACAGTCCCAAATATGTAGATGAGGTCTTCCCAAGCTCTCAGGCCAAACCAATAGGAAGTACCTGCTGTCAGACACTGTCCCATCCAAAAACTCTATTAAGTGTTGTGTTCAGAAGGATTAAAGGTGTGCAGGAATTATTCCATCGTCTGAGAGCTTCTGTCAGAAGAGCTGTAACACCGCTGCTTGGGGAAGAGATCTGCTCTCCTGAAATCACCTCCAGAAGCTCCCCTGCAGCCCTCACCGGCTAGTCGGTCTCCTGCTGGCTCAGCCCCGACTGAGCAACTGAAGCAGCAGCAGCAGAAAGGAGCAGAGCCAGCAGCGGAGGCACTGGAAGCAGTCCTCCCTCCCTGCCTGAGTTCTCTCCCCCTTACCCGAACCCAAGCACCTAGCAGGGCCAGAGATTGCCATGGGAAAGCCCCCAGCACACAGTCCCACACTGTTGTTGCCCTGTGACATGGAGATCCTCAAGCTTTGGATCTGCAGGGCCAGCCCCTTCACATCCTCTAACAATTCAGAGATGGGGTAGAGGTGGAGGTGGCCCAAATCAAAGCCCTGCATCTGGGCCTAGGAAGTAGCTGCGGTTGTCAGAATGTCAGCTCTTACACACCTACGCCACTAGGGCAAGCTCTCCATAACTGCTCTGTCTGGTTCAGCCAATGCTGCAGGTGGAAGGGACAGCTCTCATGACCTCCGGGGGGAGCTTAACCACACCACCAGGCCCAGCGCTATTATGCTGCCCAGATGAGGTACAAGGCCAGCTCTCCCCAGTGCTACAGCTGCTGTCCATGAGAGAAGACGCCCAGAGCCCAGCTTGCAATAGCTACTACAGTGTGCAGGTATGCAAGTGTGCATGACATGGGAGAGGAAGAGAAGTGGAAAAGGTGGCCATGTTACCATCATAGGTGATACAGCCATGCGGACATTCCTCGTCTGTGCTATGGCCTGGGACCATGCTTATATCTATGGGCTGCTCAGAGATGGCCTCGGCCCTCACTGGCCAGGCAGCCCTCACTGGCCAGGCACCTAGCCTGGGTAACGTACTAGAGCTGTCCTTGTGGTACAGAAAAGCCTGCCCCGAGGGCATGAGCATGAGAGGGCTGGCCCCACCCCTAATCTGCAGTGGGATTGAGGGGAGATGCCCAGGCCGCCTCACTCCTACACATTTCTGCAGCTTTAAAAACAAATTGGTTTTTTTTTATGTAGATGTGAGCTACATCGAATCCCCACCAAATGTTTATGTTCTGAGTGTTTGATCTTGAAAACATGATACTAGTTGGAGAAATATTTTAGACTTTGTAAGGTGCAGCTTAGTTGGTCAAGGGCGCAAGGATATGACTCTGAAGAATGTATCTGGTACCCTCTCTCTGAATTATACTTACTCTCTTGAAGTTTATTCGTGTCCTGGGGATTACTTGCAAAGGCCTATGCCATGTCATTAAGGTCTACTCAAACTTCAACTGCTAAATTTTTAGATAAACTTCACATATTCTATTTGGTTTTGCTTGTTGAAACCATTCAAGAAAACAAAGTCCTATCCACAAAGCATATACATTTAACAATATGCATGTATGGCCTTTAATAGATTAGTTTCATCTATGAAACTCTGGTAATGACGACAGATTCATTAAAACATTGTCTAGGGACCTATAGCTCATGGTAGAGCATTTGCCTAGCATGCCTGAGTCTGGGGGTTTGATCCAAAGGATTGCGATAAAGAAGAGGAATCTAAGTAAAGAAATCGCCTAGTAGATATTGGCAAGAAATATTAAGTTTCTTATTTCCCTAATTGGTTCTTGATTTGACAACAAAGAAGGCCAGGAGCCAACTGCTGGGCAGAAGGTACAGGTGGGGCTTCCAGGTCCCAAGAGGAGGGAGAGATAAAGGGAAAGAGAGAGGGCCTTTCCACCATACTTGGGAGGAAAGAGGATGCTACAATCATGTAAGGCCTCAGGGCAGCTAGAGCCGGCAGCCTCCACTACAGGTAGGGAGCCAAGGAGGGTGGCGGGGGCTAGCTGATACAAACCACAGAGTTTAGGGCAGGAGGAGAAAAGGAAATAATTGATGAGGGCATGCCTCCCCAGGCGGGAGATTCTGTGCCCAGGAATTGTGCCTAGCTGGCAAGTTCTACAATAAGGCTGTCTGTGTGTCCTTTGTCTGCGGACTCTAGGGTTATGAGAGTGGGCTGGTGGAGCAGTTGACTGGTGGAGCATGGGGTGGGTAGAGAGAGGCCAGGTTGGGGCTGACAGCAGCCAATCTAGGAGACAAGCCCAAGCAAAGGGGCTTAGAAAAGGAAGCCAGGGTGGGGATGGTTGCAATAGATCCCAGAGCTAAGTGGGTAACACAATCTCACCTCCTGGGTTAAGGTGCACGCAACATATTTAAGCAAAATTCCTTATGAAGGTTAACATGAAAATTACATATACCGATGTTTTACAATTTCCCACTGTGTTAAAAATTTGGTGTTTTTCTATTATTGGTAAATGTTCTTTCTGTATGCCTGTGAGGGGGTGGGGGAGCATACCCGTGTACAAGTGGAGGCCAGAGGACAGACTGGCTACAGATCAAGAGTTGGTCTCAAAACTACATAATTATAAGAATGTAAACACATTAAAATTTTCATACCTGATAAGGCATTAAATCTTGTGGACAGTTTGAACTGATTTACACATGAGCATGAACAAAAATATCCTAAATCAAGATGACACGTGAAAAGTTCTGTGTGCAGACACACAGCACAGGACTGATGAGCACACGGCCACTGAGCCGCGTTTAAGACAAGTTACTGTGTGAGCCTCAAATGTGCTCTCGTGTTCGTGAGCTGTCTGAGGGCTGGTACTGTGAATGCTCTTACACTATGAATAGTTGAACTTTTGCAATGAAGTCACTGGAATAACAGAAGCAAGAATGTCTTCATACTGGAATCTTATGTTTAATCCTGTGTATTGGTTTAATGATTCCAGGTAAATTTCAAGTTCATTTCAAAAGTATTGGTACTCTTTATACTCTTCATATCTGGGAATTTATATGGGTTTTCAACACAGGGGCTGCAATGTCATAACTTGACATAGGCACTTCAACAAGGCTTTTCTACTTTATATCCAAAGGAACCTGCCTATGTTGCTAAGTCCAATCTTCAATCGCTGAGTCCCAGTAAACCTGCAGTACCAGGACCTAGAATTGAAAGCATGAAATAATTCATCTCACTTTGCTTTTTGCTCTATGTGATATATCACACAAGAAGTTCCTAAATGTCCAATTTCTATCTCGAAATGTGTCTGTTTTCATTAATGTCACTGGGCCCACAACTGTAAAAGCTTTCAGGTATGAACTGATGGGGTTTAATGTTCGAACGCCTTCCTCTGTTCTTTACATTCTGTGTTACTCACCTACAATACACTGAAGTAATGGGAAGAATGAGAAAGCTATGGTATAGTTTTTAACTCCATAGGAGACAGCCCCATGCATGAACTCTCTTACACACAGTATGAGGATTTGCAGAGAGACTCCAGTATAGGCTCATTGGTTGAGTGACCTGACTTACACTAGAAAATGTCCACAGGTTTTACATTAATCATTCCTGATGATACACTTCAGCAGGAGTTCATACATTCTTTACTCTCTTAGGCTTTCTCATCTGACTTGGAGTAAGGGATGCATGAGGGACAAAAATGTCTGTATCTGCTACACTCACCACAGGGTTTCTCCCTTGCTTGAGTTCTGTCATGCACAGAGAGGTTCCACTTGCAGTGAAATGGTCTCCTGCATTATTTACACCTCATGACCTCTCATGTGTTCTTTGATGTCGAGTGAGCTGTTTCTTGAAGTAGAAAGTCTTCTTACAGTGTTCACATGCATAAGGCTTCTCACCCGTATGAATTCTCTGATGCTGAGTGAGGTGTGACATCCAGGAGAAAGCTTTCCCACACTCTGCACAATAAAATGACTTCTCACTTGCGTGAGTTTTCTGATGGAGAGAAAGATATTTTTTGCAGTAGAATGCTTTCGTGCATTCTGTACATTGATAGGGCTTCTCGCCCGTATGGACTCTGTGATGCTCAATGAGCAGGTACTTGTTATAGAACGCCTTCCCACACTCTTTACATGCGTAGGGCTTCTCCCCCGTATGCGTTTTCTGATGTGCAGTGAGCCCAGACTTGCTGTAGAATGTTTTGCCACACTGCTTACACTCATAGGGCTTCTCATCAGTGTGAATTCTCTGATGTACAACAAGCTGTGCCTGAGAGTAGAATGCCTTCCTGCACTGTGAGCATTGATAGAGCTTTTCACTTATATGAGTTCTCTGGTGCACAGTGAGGTGGGACTTGCAGTAAAAGGCTTTACCACATTGTTTACATTCAAAGGGCTTCTCCCCGCCATGAGTTTTCTGGTGCACAGTGAGATTGGCCCTCCAGTAAAATGCTTTACCACACTGTTTACATTCAAAGCGCTTCTCTGTAGTATGCGTTTTCTCATGATGAGTAAGTTGTTTCTTAAAGTAGAAAGCTTTGGGGCAGTGTGTACATTCATAAGGCTTTTCATTTGTATGAATCCTCTGGTGTCTAGTGAGGCATGCACTGAAAGAGAAAGTTTTCCCACATTCTGTACATGCATAGGGTTTGACATTTACATGAATTCTCTGGTGCAGAGTTAGGTGTGTGTTACAGTAGAAAGATTTCCCACATTCCATACATTCATACGGCTTCTCCCCTGTATGACTCCTCTGGTGTCGAGTAAGTTGAGACTTATAGTAAAACACTTTTCTACATTCTGTACATTCATGACGCTTCTCACCCGTATGACTTCTGTGATGGACAGTGAGGTGTGATTTATAGCTGAAAGATTTTCCACATTCCGTACACTCATAAGGCTTCTCACCTGTGTGACTTCTTTGATGCTCAATGATTTGTGACTTGTAGTAGAAATATTTCCCACATTCCAGACATTTGTAGGGCTTCTCGTCTCTGGGAGTGCTCTGATGCTGAGACTTGGTGTGGGAGGCTTTCCCACATCCTGAGTTTTCATATGGCTTCTCCCCTTCATGACTTCTCTGTCCCGTCACCTGTGACTTCCTGTGCTGTCTGTGTGTACACAGCGTCTCCTCATTAAGAGGCCTCTGACAGTGACTGAGAGGTGACTTATGACGAGCACTTTTCTTATGTGTGTGACTCCTCCGACCCCTCATGTGCTGAGGCTGCTGGATCAATGCCCTCACACATCCTTTATCTTCATGGGATGCTGTCCCGGGTTGGAGTTTCCGGGCCACCTTCAGGTCTGCCTTGAACGAGAGGAATCAGTTATATTTCATAGAGCAACAGAGCTTTTTCCTAGAATGTGCTTTCTGATTTTGGTTTAGAATATATAAAAAAATTCAACTATTTGAGTTTACCCGAGATCTCTTTAGTATGAAATTTTATTTGTAAATAATATTTATTGTCTTTACTTAAAACAATATCCATGGGGTTGGGGATTTAGCTCAGTGGTAGAGCGCTTGCCTAGCAAGCGCAAGGCCCTGGGTTCGGTCCCCAGCTCCGAAAACAAACAAACAAACAAACAAACAAACAAAAAACAATATCCATGGTCAAATATATTGAAAACACCATTTTCAACTTTGATTGAGGTTTTGGCAAATTAATCTGATCATGATGTCAGAATAATTTTCTATTATCATTAAAATTATCATGTTCTTCTCCATTTGGCAACTGAATAGCCACATAATAGTGTCCATGTGTGAGGTTACCACAGGCTGATGTTCAGTGTCTTCGTAAGTCACTATTCACCCTTTTTACTTTTTGAGAACAGGTCTCTCATTAGACCTGAAGTTTCCTAACTTCAAGGGAATGATAGCCAGCAAACCCCAGTGACCCTAATCTTTCTGTTTTCATAGCACTGGTTAAAGACACATGTTGTCGAAACCAGCTTTCTATATGGGGGATAAGGATCCAAACTCAGGTCCTCATGAACGTGACTCCATCAGATATTTCATTGACTACCCAATCTTCCCAGGCCCGAGTTACTTTCTTTTATTTTTCAAATTACATTTGTGTTTGTGTGTGTATATATATGCATAGCAGGGCACATATATGAAGAACAAGTTTTGGAGTTTTTCTTCATTATCCACCACATGGGACATGGGTATCAAACTCAGATGGTCAAGCTTAGTAGGAAGTCCTTTTACACACTGATTCATCTTGTTGACTCAGGTTAAGCTCTTAAAGAAAGATTACTAAGTAATTTCCAATCTTTATGTTTAGATCTGAATTTTGTTAAGAACACATGTTAAATGTTTTACTTCAATAATTTCCTCATTTGAAGTCTGGCTGTTGGTGAATTCAACTTGCCATAAATCTCCCTTGTGATTTTCCTGGTGGGTCTCAATTGGGGCAGTCACTTTTTGAATACCCAAAATGATGTTAAAAATATCCCTCTCTGTGAATAACTCTGTAGTTTTTTTTTCACGTTATTCAAACATAAGAGAGTATATTCCTATCCTCATGGAAAATATAAAATTAAATTGGACTATGACAATAGCATACATTTTAGTTCTTCTTGAAAATAATAAACTGGTTTACTTCACCTTGCATGTGTGTCACTATGTGTAGCATAATCTGATTCTTTTCAGTTAAATAATACATCTGAAATTTGCATCATGAGCACTGAGAAGGACTTTGTATCTTGGTTATTATGAGCATGGGTCTTGAAGGGCGGTCACGGCACCCATGGTGTCGTCATACATTTACCCAGTATGGGATACTTGCATCATACTGTTCTATTTCTAATATGTGAAAAAAAAAACCCTCCATAGGAGCTGTATAATTCTATATCATCAGCATCTGGGTATATGGGTTCTTCTTTAATATATTCACAATAGTAACCCTATATTGAGTGAATACCAGCAATTATTTTTTATCTATATGATGCATTCTGAATATTGCTGGTTAGAATGTTTAAGTTTAAAACACAGGCATTCATTTTTTGTTGTGGTTGTTTTTGTTTCAGGCACGTCTCAGCTAACACATTCTGGTCTTGAGCTGCCATGCTTCCCACCATGATACTAATGGACTGGACCTCTGAACCTGTAAACCAGCTCCAATTAAATGTTGTCCTTGTTAAGCGTTGCCTTGGTCATGGTGTCTCTTCACAGCAATGGAGACCCTAAAACATAAGTTAGTACCATGGACTGGGGTATTGCTGTGATAGGTAACCATGCTTTTGCTTGAAAGAATGTGGATTTTGTGACTTTGGAAAGCAGCGGGATGCTTTAAGAGAGCCTTAATGGGCTATCCTAGTAGGAATGTAGAACACTTTCCTGCTGCGGAAATTTGAACTCTGGGACCCTGGCTCTAGAGGTTTCAGAGAAGAGGGATTTTAGCAGGTTGCTTGAAGATGGCTGTGATATTTCAGTGAAGAACGTGGCTGCTTTTTGACCTTATCTAAAGAGTCTATCTCAGGCTAAGGTAAAGAGATTTCAATTAATTGCATTCATAGAGGAAGTCTCAGAAAAGCCCAGCATAGACTTTGTCCTCTGGTTTACTCTCATGAAAAGTGTTTTGATCAAGTATAGCAAGGTTAGAAAGAAAAAAGTACAAAATGTATGGTTCAAATAATAAAGGGACACCAAGAAGTACAATGGAGCTAAATCCTGAGTCTAAGGAAAATAAACAGATTAAGGGGGGTGGTGACACTGGGTAAGATCCCACAGAACTAAGCTTATTGTCTATGTGTTTACCGGTGAACAAGGAATAATCGTTTGCTTATTGTTTTCATTTGGAGTTTTAATCTGGAATGACCTACAATCCGGAAATGGACCACACAGGCTTTTGATCCATATTTTGAGAAATAATGGCCATGAAAAACTTAGATCCAGGCGTGGTAGTACAAGCCTTTAGTCCCAGAATCCAGGAGACAGCCATGCAGACCTCACGTAGGTCTAGGACAGTCAAGCAGAACTCAGCAGCTTCAGCCATGTGGATCCGCTTCAGAATCGAGACCAAAAGGGCCTACTGGGACAACTGATGCTAGTTAGCTGCAGCTAAAAAATTAGAGGTAGTTAAGAAGAGACCAGCATCACTGAGGTGAAATCTTCTGCAGGTGTGTTCTTAGAGCATCAGGAAGCTGTTCCAGAGATAACCAAGGTTGTAGCTCGTGCTGCAGCTGAACTTGGTAATTAATGTGTAACTGAAGGGCCTAGTTAGTTAAGTCTATCTTATGTTCAAACTCTTATCTTATGTCTAGCTTGTCCTCAGTTTGAACTTGGCAAAAGGGAAAAACCAGTTTGTTCCAGGAACCAGAACATACCCAAGTAACCCCTATTGCATCCTTGATATCCACTCCACTTTTTTTTTTTTTTCATCTTTATTAAATTGGGTATTTCTTACTTACATTTCGAATGTTATTCCCTTTCCTGGTTTTCATGCCAACATCCCCATAACCCCCCCTTCCCCTTCTATATGGGTGTTCTCCTCCCAATCTTACCCCCATTACCACTCTCCTCCCAACAATCACATTTACTGGGGGGTTCAGTCTTGGCAGGACCAAGGGCTTCCCCTTCCACTGGTGCTCTTACTAGGCTATTCAATGCTACCTATGAGGTTGGAGCCCAGGGTCAGTCCATGTATAGTCTTTGGGTAGTGGCTTAGTCCCTGGAAGCTCTGGTTGGTTGGCATTGTTGTCCATATGGGGTCTCGAGCCCCTTCAACCTCTTCCAGTCCTTTCTCTGATTCCTTCAACGGGGGTCCTGTTCTCAGTTCAGTGGTTAGCTGCTGGCATTCACCTATGTACTTGTTATATTCTAGCTGTGTCTCTCAGGAGAGATCTACATCCGATTCCTGTTGGCCTGCACTTCTTTGCTTCATCCATCTTATCTAGTTTAAGGGGAAATGCTGATTGTCATGTTTGGGGCAAATGACTCAAGTTATAGCAAAGCTCGTGTTGTTAGCTAAAATGTTATGCAAGCTACGCTTTCTAAAATGTCAACCAGTCATGTGACTGCCCAATTGGAAAGCTCTTACCCAGCTTACCCTGTATAAGAAGGAATGCTGACACACCAGCTCAGCACCTTCCATATCCATCCACTGGGCTGGAGAGGTTGAAAGTCCAAGCTCGAGCTTGAATAAAGACTCTTTGCTTTTGCATGCGAGTTGAATCTCTGATGGTATTTGCTAGTCTGTGGGGACCCCGAGTAAGAAGCAACCAGTTGGTACTGGTTTTGAAGGCATAAAGGGGTCATGGATAGCAGCTGAGGTCTGACACCGTGTGAGGCCAGGGAAGATCACTGGTGAAGGTGCAGCCTCAGTGGTAGATAATGTCCCAGGACTGAAGGGGTCATGCAAAGCAGTTGAGGCTCGGCACCGTCAAGGGAACCTATGAGTGGCTCTTGGTGATGCCTAGTTGCAGCACAAGACCCAAGCATGTTAGAAATGCCAGTACCGTGGAATGATCACCAAGAACGGCATCATTAGTGGAGTGGGTTTGACCAGAGCCAAGAGTGCTACGGAGGGCAGAGCTGGGGAAGTGATCCCCCAGTGAACCCTTGGGGGGAGCCTAGAAAATAATGTGTGGACCCCAGACATTGGAAGAGGATGCTGTGAAGTTGAAGGTACCTTGGAGACCTTAAGATGTTAAAGGTGCCAGAGCCACTGGATGCCGGCCAAGGAAAGCCGCTGACAGGGACTGGAACCAGCCCAGGAGAAACAAGGTTGCTGCAGTCAACAGAGATGAAAAGGGGCTGGGGAGGGATGGAGATCTGAAGATGGTTTTGACATCAGACCTGGAGATGCAGTTTGGACTTTGCCCAGCTGGCTTCCTGTTTTTCTTTGGGGGTTATAGTTAAAGTGATTGGGCGAATCTCAGGAGAGACTTTGAACCTTGAACTTTTAACATTGTTGATGCTGCTATAGACTACGGGACTTTTGAAGTTGGACTAAATGTATTTTACATTGTGTTATGGCTATGTATGGCCTCCACAGACTCACAGGGTTGAACAAGCCTGTGGGAGGCAGGGAGTGGAATGCGGTGGTTTAAATATGCTTGGCCCAGGGAATGGAACTATTAGGAGGTGTGGCCTTGTTGGAGAAAGTGTGTCACTATGGGGGTGGGCAATGAGACCCTCCTCCTAAACATGTGGGAGTCATGGGAACTTTGTGATATTACAAGGCCACATTGTCATACGATGTACCATAACACAAACTTTAGCCTTAGCCATTGCAATAACTAGCCTCAGCCTAGTCCTATCTCTAAACAAAACAATAACTGTATTAACAAACCCTAACATGATCTCAGACCTAATGGTAACCCTTTACTATCTGTACTGGTTTGAATATGCTTGGCCCAGGGAGTGGCACTAATAGGATGTGTAGCCTTGTTGGAGGAAGTGTGTTATTATGGGGGAGGGCAATGAGACCTTCCTCCTAACCACATGGGAGCCAATCATCTCGTGGTGGCCTTCAGATGAAGATGTAGAACTCTCAGCTCCTCCTGCCCCATGCCTGCCTGGATGCTGCCATGCGCCAACCTTGATGATAATGGACTGAACCTCTGAACCTATAAGCCAGACCTGATTAAATGTTGTCCTTATAAGAGTTGCCTTCGTCATAGTGTTTCTCTACAGCAATGCAAACCCTAAGACAGTGTCTCTTCGTAGTAATGGGAACCTTAAGTAAGACAGTGGCAGTTACTGGTGTGTGATTAGGGTCTAATCTCAGTCCTCTGTTCACACCTTACCACATAGTGCCATGTATTGCCTGACAGCTGGCCTCATTATTGTCACCTGTTATGAACAGGGCAGCATTCAATTAAAAACTTGGATGCTTTCACAAAAAAAAAAAAAAATACATCAGAAAGAACCAAAAACTACTAGATAGATTAATATGGGTAATTCTTTCCAGAAACTACAAAGATGAAGTGTCTGGTCAGGAAGGTGGTAAGAAGCCTTCAACATGACCGCCCTGGTAACTGTCCTCTTCTCGCTGCCCTCCTTTGCTCAGGATTCACTCACTGACCTGGAAGGCTGCGGACAGAGGAGTCTACCACAGGCCGTGGCCCAAATCCATGCTCCAACTTGAAGATCACCTCAGGTTTGGTCATGCACTGTCCTGTAAGTGGTGAAGAACAAACAAGTTTTGCAAAGGTGTTAGGTGCAGTCCACTAACACTAATGAAAGACAACAGATCTAATTCGGGACCTTTACTTAGATCAGTGAATCAGAAACTTTCCTCAGAGGGTTTACACTTATATTCTTCACTGGCTGGAGTATCATCTTCAAACAGCATAATGATTTCCAGACAATTTAAGAAAACAGAAGTGAATAGAAGAGAAAACACAATAAAAGACTATTTAAAACAAATTCTACCGGAAAGGGTAATCATAAAACAATCAACCAAGGATCCACCCAGATGCCTCAGTGGTTAAGAACACTTGTTACTCATACAGATAACCTGGGTTCAATTCCCAGCAACCCTATCAGGTTGCATACACCATCTGGAAGTTTAGTTCCAGCAAATCTGACACTTTTTGGTCTCTCTGCATTGCATACACGCTATAAATAAAAATAAATTTTAAAAAATGTTTTAAATAAGCTAAATTACTAGGAATGGCGGAGCATGTATTTAATCCCAGTACTTGGAAGGAAGATACAGACATATCAGCTTGAGTTAAAGGTCAGCCTGGTCTATTTAATAACTTCCAGGCCAGCCAGAGCCATATAGTAAGACCTGTTTTTCAAAAATAAGTTAAATAACCCAGGCAGAGTTTAAAAATCAATAGAACATAAGGATCATTCAATATATACACACGATCACTGAAAAGAACATGTCTTCCCTGTGTTTTCTAGAAGACAAGAAACAAAACAAAACAAAACTGGAGAGATGAGTCATTCACCAGCAAATGACTGACACATTATAGCCAGACACAGTGGTCACACACCAGCAAGTGACTGTCACATTATAGTCAAACAGGCACAGTAGCAAAACTAAGAGAATTCCAAACACTCTAAAGCCTGGCCCTTCAGTCTGCACCTGTACCCTTTGGCAGATCAGCATAGCTGTCACCAGACCCACAGCCTGCCTGTCTCCCAGGAGGTCTGCCCTACCCAGGGACGCAGGTGAGACCCCTGCCACAATACCCATGCCAACTGGGACCACCACAGAGCCCAACAGACATGGGATCTATCCCACTCACCGGAGCCCCATCACCTTACATTCTGGACCTCCACCTGCACTCGTGGCAGATTGGCATGTCTGTGCCCTGATGCCACAGCCTGCCTGTCTCCCAGGGATCTCCCCTAAGCAGGGACACAGGACAACTGCTCTAACCAGAGACACAGGAAGCTTGCTCTAACTAGAGATAGCACTGCCTGCCTCCCAGGAGGCCTGCTCTAACCCAGGTCACACAGCTCTACCTAACACCTAGTCGACCTGCTCCAATCCAAGATACCCGGGACAGTTGACAGCAGATATAACCAGATGGTGAAAGGCACGCACAAGAACATAAGCAATGGAATCTGTGGTGGTTTGAATATGCTTGGCACAGGGAATAGCACCATTTGGAGGTGTGGCCTTGCTGGGGGAGGTGTGGCCTTGCTGGAGGAGGTGAGGGCTTGCTGGAGGAGGTGTGGCCTTGCTGGAGCAGGTGTGTCACTGTGGGCATGGGCTTTAAGACCCGCCTAGCTGCTTAGAGGCCAGTTTCTCCTGTTTGCCTTCAGAACAAGATGTTGAACTCTCAGCTCCTCCAATGCCATGCCTGCCTGAAAGGGAGGACAAGCGGAGGGGGGGGGGTGCAGGAGGGCAACATTTGAGATATAAATAAATAAAATAATTAATTAAAAACAAATAAAGCCTAAGCTGCCCCATGGTAGCACATGCCTTTAATCCCAGCACTTGGAAGGCAGAGGCAGAATCAGACAGATCTCTGAGTTCAAGGCCGGTCTGGTTTACAGAATGAGTTTCAGAATGGCCAAGGCTACACAGAGAAACCCTGTCTAGAAAAAGGAGGAAGAGGAGGAGGAGGAAGAAGAGGAAGAGGAGGAAGAAGAGGGAGGAACAATGACAATGATGAAAAGTAAGAGGTGGTGGTGAAGAAGGAGGGAAGAAGGAAGGGGAGAGGGAGAAGTGAAAGAGAAGAAGGCCTAATGCTGCACATAGAAGAACACCCCTTAGCTGTGTGCTTAGCCGTCACCACACTCCCCAGCATTACAATGACTTCAAAGCTTCACATGGACACAGCAACCAAACTGCACGTACAAAAACCCCAGTGAACACAGGCACAAAAATTCTCAACAAAATAGAAAATCGACCAGCTCATAAAGCAGCTAGAAGCTATGGTCATATGCGATTCATACTAGAACTACAGCACTCACCATATGGAAACGGGAAACATCCATGCACTAAATAATGAACAGCCACATTTCTACATCAGTGGCACCTGCCTTTAATCGCAGAGGAGTTGGGACAAGTCCATCTCTGAGTTCCAAGCTAGTTAGGTTTGCATAGGGAGACCTTGTCTCAAAAACCCACAACAAACACAACAGAAATAGCCATGTGCATACAATGGATGCATTAAAGGCACTGTTTTGTTCAGAGACAAATCTCAGTAAACTATAACATGGCTGTCTACACACACCAAGGCCATAGCCCACAGCCTGGGGAGTACAGCAAGCCTGAGATGATGTCCTCTAGGAACACAGCAGGATGTGGACTTTCACCAATCTTGCATTTTAGTAATAAGGTCTACAGACATATATACCTGATATTGATTATGGAAAAAAGAACACTCAAAGCAGAAAGAGGAACGTAAAGTTGAGCTTACCTATAAACCACACTGCAAAGAGAAAACCTTAGACTCCAAATAAGGGAGAATTGATACAGCATGACAAAAGCAGAAGTCACAAGTCAAACTTAATACCTTTCATGAGAAATTGCTAAAAAGTCAGAACACAGCCCTCTTTAAAAAAAAAAAAAAAAGGCTACTCATGGCCAAGAGTGGTGGTGCATGCATTTCATTCCAGCACCTAGGAGCCAGGGGCAGCCAGATCTCTGTGAATTTGAGACCAGCCTAGTACGTGTAACCAGTTCCAGTACTGCCGATTACAACAATGCCAATTAAATAAATAACCAGAAAACAAAGAAACCCAGTCAAAAAAAAAAAAAAAAAATTGTCAGTACTGGTGCTGAAGAGACGTTTCAGTGGTTAACAGCATTTATTGCTCTTTCAGAGGATCCGGGCTCAATTCCCAGCGCAGTGACTCACAACCATTGTTAACTTCAGGTTTGGAGAATACCGGACCCACTTCTGGCCTCCCGGGAAACCAGGACGTATCACGTATATATGTGATATATAGATATGCATGCACACAAAACCCATACGCATTAAATACCTACTTTTTATAGACTTTTTTATAGACTTGTGGAGCGGCGCTGAGGAGCAGAGAGACCTCTGAAGGCTCTGAAGGGAGATAGGAGGTGGAGGAGGACTCTGCAGAGACCACAGTATCTCCAGAACAACCCCAAAAAGGCAGGTCTCATGCAGAGACGCTTAGGAAGATTTGCCTCGTGAGGTTAGAAGGAAAGATGGCAGGGCAGAGGCATGCACAAAGTGGAGAAAGGTGAAGCTAGAGGCTCCACAGCGACAAGTATGGGAGCGGGATGGGAGTATGGCTCCAGCAGAGGAAGAACATGTTCTCGCTGAGTAGGGCTGGTCCTCAGCCCACCAGAACGAGCGAGGGACAGCCTGCAGCGTGGAGTCACTACTGTAACAGCCGGGGCTGCTTGCCCTCCTGGGAGGAGGGGAGAGAGAGGCTACGGTGCTGCCCACAGGCTGCAAGAGCAAAAGTAGGCCATACCTGTTGACCCTTGAGGGCAGAACGACGTGCTCGCACAGACCCTGCGTGAAGATGCCCTGCCCAGCCGCAAGATCTCCCTGGCCTGACTCTGGGCACACAACAGTAGACTATACAAGATGCGTGTCGGCAATCACTCAGTATTTATGGTGATTTGTTACTGTGAGTATTTGCATGTAAAAGTGTTGAGGGAAAAGAAAATACTGTGTGGCACACTGAATTTTGCAGTACTAATGATATAAAAAAGTGTGTGATGCACGCTCCACTATGTTCATAGCAGCCTTATTTATAATAGCCAGAAGCTGGAAAGAACCCAGATGCCCTTCAACAGAGGAATGGATACAGAAAATGTGGTACATCTACACAATGGAATATTACTCAGCTATCAAAACAATGACTTTATGAAATTCATAGGCAAATGGATGGAACTGGAAAATATCATCCTGAGTGAGGTAACCCAATCACAGAAAAACACACATGGTATGCACTCATTGATAAGTGGATATTAGCCCAAATGCTTGAATTACCCTAGATGCACAGAACACATGAAACTCAAGAAGGATGACCAAAAATGCTAATGCTTCCTCCTTCTTTAAAAGGGGGAACAAGAATACCCTTGGCAGGGAATAGGAGGCAAAGTTTAGAACAGAGGCTGAAGGAACACCCATTCAGAGCCTGCCCCACATGTGGCCCATACATATACAGCCACCAAACTAGATAAGATGGATGAAGCCAAGAAGTGCAGGCCGACAGGAACTGGATGTAGATCTCTCCTGAGAAACACAGCCAGAATACAGCAAATACAGAGGCGAATGCCAGCAGCAAACCACTGAATTGAGAATAGGACCCCCGTTGAAGGAATTAGAGAAAGGACTGAAAGAGCTTGAAGGGGCTTGAGACCCCATATGAACAACAATGCCAAGCAACCAGAGCTTCCAGGGACTAAGCCACTACCCAAAGACTATACATGGACTGACCCTGGACTCTAACCTCATAGGTAGCAATGAATATCCTAGTAAGATCACCAGTGGAAGGGGAAGCCCTGGGTCCTGCTAAGACTGAACCCCCAGTGAACGGGATTGTTGGGGGGAGGGTGGTAATGGGGAGAGGATGGGGAGGGGAAGGCAATAGAGAAGGGGAGGGGAAGGGGTTAGGGGGATGTTTGCCTGGAAACCGGGAAGGGGAATAACAATTGAAATGTAAATAAGAAATACTCAATTTAATAAAGATGGAGGGGGAAAAAAGTGTGTGATGAAGAGGTGAGAAAGATGGTGGAGTAGGCAGAGTGCCCTTGGCGGGGGAAGGCAGAAATGGACTCAGTGGTGGTAATGTGTGTGCGAGCATGGCTGCGGTGGAGGGGGAGCATGTCATTGCTAAGTCAAGCTGACAGGGTCGTGTGGCACATCTGGGGTTCTTCAGGCCCTGCCCCCTAGCATGCTGCCCAGCTAAGTGACAGCTCTGACTTAGAGCAACAACAGGATGTCCTCTGTGATCAGCGGTGCCTCCGCAGGCGAAGCTGGTGGCCAAACTTGTCAGTGCTATATCCTGGAGCTGTGCTGGTGCCTGTGGTCTACGCTGCTGCCTGGCGCCATGTTGATGTTTGTGGTCCATGTTCCCACTGGTTCATGGTCCAGCCTGCAGCCAGAGGACTCTCAGATGTCTGTGGTTCATGCTGCTGCCAAGGGCCATTTTAGTGTCCGTGATCCATGCTCCTGCAGGGAGTCATGTTGATGTCCATGGTCAGTTCCCCCGCTGGAGACGGTATCCATGATCCACGTTACCTCCTGAAGTCATATGATATCTGCAGTCTGTACTGTGGCTCAGGGCTATGTTGATGTCTGTGGTCTGTGCTATCCCCAGAAACCATGTTGAAGCACATGATCCGGGCTGCCACTGGCTATTACGGGCGAGGATGCTTCCTTTTGCAGTAGTATCAAGGAAAAATGCAGACTCACAGTTGAGAAGGACAGTCATTAAGGCTTCTGTGACAATCCTCCCCAACAACCCTACAGCAAACTCCCAGGTTAAAAAAAAAAAAAAAAAAAGACTTGGCAGGAAGCTACTGACAAGAGCCTTTCACGTTTTTAATATGGAGTCTGAAGTATAGTTCTTCACAGTTGATGACTTCTGCTGGGGTTGGGTGGGGAAAGTCAGCAGCTACCTTTAAGGGGCTGACCACGGGGAGTTTGACCATGCTCCATTGAGAATATGGGCAGCATGGTTTAGACATGGTGCATTTTTTTCTCTTCTTTTTTTCTTTTTTACAGGGCCGGCATAAGAGTGTGTGGGGACAGACCTAGGAAGACTGAGGGGTGTGTGTGATATGCAAAATTCCCAAGTATATTATGTTAGAAAAAATTTAATAAACGTTCAATACTTTTATTGTTTGCTTATTTGTTTTTCTTTTAGGCAGTACTGAAAATTACATGTAGACTCTATCATACTACATAAGTCCCTTACCAATTAGCCATAATGACAAATCAACTTTTCTTTTATATTTGGTTCATTTTCTGTGTGTGAGGATTTTCCCTGCATGTATGTACATTTACACCAAATGCATGCCTGGTGCCTACAGAGGTCAGAAGGAGTCAGAGACAATGGAACTGGAGTTACTGTAAACCGCCACGGTGTGCTGGGAATCAACTGAATCCTTAGTGAGAACAACAACGATTTAGGCTCAACAAGTCCACTTTTAAAATGTTTGCTACATGTATGTATTTGTGTGTGTGTGTGTGTGTGTGTGTGTGTGTGTGTATGTCTGAGCATGAACATGCCATGTCATACATGTGGAAGATGGAGAACAACTACTAGCAGGTACTTCTCTCATTCCACACAGTGGTCCTGGGGATTGAACCTGGGTGGTCAGGCTTGGCAGCAAGCACCTGTACATACTGAGCCAGCTCACCGGCCCCACAACTCTGTTTTATACAAACAAAGGGGTCAAGATGCGTACATTCATTGACTAGTCCCAAACAGTCAGCCCTGAAGGCACACATATAAATAACACTACATGACCCAACAGGAGGCAGAGGTTGGTGGATCTGAAGTCTACCCAGTCTGCTCTCTAGAGTCCCAGGATACCCAGGGCTACACAGAGAATCCTTGTCTCAACAAACAAACTTAAATGGGAGGGGCGGAGTAGATGGCTCAGTGGTAGACAGCACTAACCTCCTGCAGAGAACCGGAGTTCAGTTTGCCCTACCCATAGGACAGCTCACAACCATGTGTAACTCCAGTTCCAGATCTGATGCCCTTTTCTGACCACCACCACCACCCACTCCCCCAACCCCCTCGCAGGAGCACACACATAAAATAAATATTCAAAAATATATTGGCTATATGGTATATAGTGGGCAGGCTAAGATAAACTAGACACAGGATTATACTTTCATATAATAGTGATTGCTGATTGCGCCCAATAGTAAAACTGTGTTTCAGGACCCCGCTTCCCCGGGTGGTGGTGGGACAACCATAAATCATATTCCATTAGGGGTTATAGAAAAATACTTTAAATAGAAACACTTTAAATAGGGACTTTCCATTTCAATATAATCCTAATTTTAATACCAATGATATTCTTCAAAAATAGAAAAACAATCCAAGATTACAACTAACACATTCAAGAAACAATATTGCCAGTGTCAGAGCAACCCCAAGGAACAACCCTGAAGTCCCTGTAATAGCAACACAATCATAGACAGAAACAAAAACACCAAGGCACTGGCATAAAGACACACGCGCATACACAATATAACAATTAGAACCAAAGTATAAAAGCCTGCATGTTCAGTGCTATCCTCTGGATCTAAAATGTCCTCCAATGGCGAGATGCTCAAGTCTCCGGTACCAGCCTGTGGTGATTTAGTAGATAATAGATAGAACCCAGTGAGAGAAAACAGGATCCTGTGTGGGATGTCAGCACCCTTTCTTTCTTCCCTGACTGCAGTGAGGCAAACAGCTTTGTAACAGTTTGTGTTACCTAGTAAGATGTTTCTCTCACCACAGGATCCAAGTAACATAGTAACATAGTGAATGAGATGTCCCCCATAGTCTTAGGCATTTGAACACTTTGCTCCTGGTGGGTGGCACTATGCAGGGAAAACGTAGAATATGAGTCTTTACTAGAAGTATGTCGCTGGGGAGGGTCTTTGGGAATTCAAAGAATTTTCAATCCCATTCTTCTTTCTGCTTCCTGTTTGCGGTTGGAGATACGAGCTCTCAGCTGTTCCTTCTGCCATGCAGCCCTACCAGGATAGTAATAGATTCTTAGCCCTCTGGGACCACAAACCCCAAGCAAACCCTTCTATATGTTCCCTTGGTCATGGTGTTTTTATCACAGCAGTAGGGAGGTAGATAAAACACCAAGTATTTAATTGCTGATCGAAACTTTTCGAAGCCACAAGCTAATATAAAGCTTTCCTCCTGCTAAGTTTACTTGCAACCATGTTGAGAAACATGAATATTTACCAGCTGAGGAAGGGTAATAGACCTTCTTTCTCCCTGACCAGAAATCGGTTGAAACTAGATCAAAATTTAAGTATCAGACAACCTATAAAGTTGTTAGCCTATACAGAAAACACTTTAGAATAATCATACAATGTTTTAATAGACGTGTAAAAGAGCAAACAGAAGCAGAAGTCAAACTGACCATGAACCTCGAAACCAGCTCTATAGAGAGGTAAGCAAAGGATGGAAGAAACCATCCTATGTGGGAAAAAGATGTGGGCAAAGGATGCATCCAGCACAGTCACTCACAGAACGAGTAATGACCGTGAAGCCCTAAAGAGAAGGAACACAGCCCGCCTTCTCTTAAATCTGGGTGAAAGGCCTGCAGAGACGTTTCTTAAACACAGACAGCCCACGGAAATATAAAACGAAAGCTCACTGCTCCCAGTCATCATGAAGACACCAATCACAACAACAGGAGGTGACAATTCTGCCATCTTGGTATGGTCACTTAAGACTCGCAATGACAAACGTTGAAAAGTCCCGAAAGATGACGGTGCTAATACAAACCGGTACAGCCAACATGTAACACAGCATGAAACATTCTCAAAAAACTGAGCAGAACCACTGCATGATGTTGCTACTGTTCTGCTGACTGAAGTCAAGAAGAGGACTACATAGAGAAATCGGCAGCTCCCTGGGTATTACGGTGTTGTGCACGAAAGCTAAAGGAAGTGTCCATCAACAGGGGACAGTGAAGACCATGTGACACAGAGACTAGCACTACTCACTGACGTGAATGAAGTCTCACGGTGACATGCACACACTGGAGGGGGTGATGGGAAGCTATAGTGCTGTTATTTCCTCTTAAAGTCCAGTAGCTGTGGGGACCTGACTCCTATCCATAGTCATGGCAACACTGGACCATAGAGTGGATGCCTAGCTCAGCGATGATGATGTATCATGGGTCTCTGGAAATTTCCACACAGGGCTGTCACAAACATGACCAACAATCCATTCAGGACTGGCTTTTAGGCAACTATGCGACACAAGTAGGTATAACCTGAGTAGGGTGGTGACCCTTGGTGCTACGATTGTCTGAATGCCCTTGTTCTCCAAGGATCCCAATAAATTCACTAATCGTCCAAGCTGGAATTGATGGAACCTTTCTTTTGGCTTATCTATACTCACTTCATCGTTGTGAACAGAAGTTTCCTTATGTCTGCCCAGGAAAATGAAAAACATAATCTAAATGTCATAATCTATATGTCATAAAACATCCTATTCCCGAGACCAAAAAAAAAAAAAAAACCAGGGGAAAATATACAGGGGAGAGGAAAAAGGTAAAGCACTGGGAGTATTTACTGAGATCCATATGGAAATAATGGTTAACCCCTGTCCCAAGATGGCCAGTGTGGCCTTAGCTGTTCAGAAGCTTGCTCTCTAGAATAGGCAATTTTTAGTTTTTTCTTGGAAAGAAAGAAAGAAAGAAAGAAAGAAAGAAAGAAAGAGAGAAGTAAATAAATAAATAAATGTACGTTGGCGATAATTCCTAAAATTACCATCTAAAAATGCAGTTGGTACTGAGGGTTACGGCCAGCCTTACCCAAGAACAGGAGGCTGCTGTAGTTCTCCAGCATCACGTCCCTGTAGAGTCTCCTCTGTGCCACATCCAGATGCTGCCATTCATCCCAGGTGAAGTCCACAGCAACGTCTTCAAATGACACGGAACCCTGCAATGACACATTTCTTTTAAACCACAGGTACTCGGCGTTGGGAACCTAAATTCTCTCGATGTGGCTTCACTATCCTCTGTGTGGTTTTCCCTGAAGGCTTGACAGGATGTGGAATCACAGAAGGGAACCTCAACGACAAATTGTAACTGGGCCGAATGACAAGAATAAGTGACCGCTGACTGTTCAGCCGTACCTGAGCGTCTATTCTCACCCTCTCCAAGGTTCAGGGACCAGCACTGAGCGGCCATGGAGAGTGTAAGAGTTGGCCTCTGGGGAGGAGTCCTGGGAAACACCGTCAGGAATGACCCAGCTACTGCACCCAGGAAGTCACCCCTGCAGTGCCTACTTCACAAGCCAAGGCCCATCGACATTCAGTCTCAGCCGCGGTGGGAAACGGAACAGAGATGCGGCTTTTCCTGTGCTCCTTGAAGCAGCCACCTGAGGAGTTGGTTTCAGAACTGCCACTCAGGTAAGAACAGCATTTTGAAAAATTACTTTGATTGTTCGTATTTGTAATTGTGGAGCACACACGCAGGTGCCCACAGAAACCAGAAGAATTGGTTCCCCATGACGCTGAGGTTACGGGAGAGCCGCCTGATGAGCGTGCTGCAGTTCCTGGGCTGGCACCACAAGTTGCTGGGCCACAAAAGCCTTCAAGCATTGGCAGGCTTCTCCTTCCCGCCCCAGCCTGTGGCCACCCCAGTAAACTGTCCCAATGCAGCTGTCCGAAACGCACCCCCAACTCCCAACCCCCAACCCCACACACCTCCCCACTCCACCCCCGAATCCGAGTTACACCACCACACCGCAACCTCCGGCTGTCAAGGGAGCTGTCCAAGGTGGCGCACCTCCTTTTCTGCCTCAGGGGGGCTGCCCCTCAGGAGTGGTCCACAATGGAGACACCCTTCCAGCGTCAGATTACTGCCAACATGCCTCGGTCTACAGCTTTTGGGAAACAGCACTGCAGGAACTGTCGGAGCTGTCCACAGTGGCAGCACCTCCTCTCCAGCCCCCACCACCCATCCCCGCCCCACAGAGATGGCGCCTCAGCAAAAGCCTGGAAGAACTTCCCAGGGGTCCGCGGGGGAAGGCCACCAATCCCTGAGCTTCACACAAAATTCCACCAATTCCTGAGCAGGAAAACACACCAATCCCTGAACAAGTAAACCCACCAATCCTCACTCTGGAAATCTGTCCTGAGAAGCTCCACTCCCTCAGAAATCCTACGCAAGCACTGTCTCTCTGTCCAGCTCCCTGCTGTCCACTACTAGGGGCAGAGGGTAACCACCGTCCATTCATCCCTCCACACCCTGGATCCTCCAATAAAACTCAGGAGATTTCCTGTTTGGTGTGACACTCTCATTGGAAGAAGCCAAGAAGAAGGGAAGTGAAGGAGAGGGGCTGAGGCTCCTGGGCTCCTCAGCTCAGCTGGGGATCCCCTCCCTGGGGACTTCAATGCCTCTACTGAGGAGGCTTCCTCTCAGAGCTGTGTCATTCCTGGGCTCCTGTGTCTCAGGATACTCTCTCCATGGGGCACTGTCCTCCCTCAGAGCTGTATGGTTCCAGGGCCTCCAGCCTTCTTTTAAGGATCTACTGTTTTTAATCATGTGTGTTTGTATGTGAGTGCGGGTGCCCACAGGGACTAGCAGGGCTGGATCCCCTAAAGCTGGAGCTACAGGGGTTGTCAAGAGCCCACATATAGAGCTGGGTAGCAACTTCAGGTCCTCTGCAAGAGCAGCAAACACTCACAGCTACTGAGCCATCTTTCCAACCCCTCAGCCAGCAGTTTTAAAGTAGGTTCTAGAAATTAAACTCAGACCCTCATGTTTGCACAGCAAGTGGTTAACGGACTAAGCTATTTCACTAGCAC
Source organism: Rattus rattus (assembly GCF_011064425.1). Classification (NCBI taxonomy): domain Eukaryota; kingdom Metazoa; phylum Chordata; class Mammalia; order Rodentia; family Muridae; genus Rattus; species Rattus rattus. The sequence continues at coordinate 160,248,110 of NC_046155.1, forward strand.
AAATATCTCTCTCTCTCTCTCTCTCTCTCTCTCTCTCTCTCATATATATGTACATATATACATACGGTCTCTGTTGCTTTTCTACGGGATATGTTAGGTTAGTTGGCCTTTCGGCTTCTTGACATTCCTCCCCGTTGTGCCTTTTGTCTCACCATAGGGGCAGGGGAATTAGAAACATTCACACTACCTGCCCAGCTTTGGTGTCGCGTCTGGGAGTTCGGAATCAGGTCTTCACACTCTCATGGCAAATACTAGACATTAACCTCATCTCCCCAGCCCTTCCTTCATCTTGCCATGGTTCCACCCTCAAATGCTGTTTTCCTAACTGACCTCCACTCTCAGATTCCCTCAAAACCTCATCCCTCTACGGTGAGGATTATACTTATCTGTGGGTAGAAGGTCAAATATTTAAAATGTAGGTAGAGATGAAGCTGGTACGGTGGAAGTTGTAGGTTCTCCTTCAAAATTCATGACGTCACTAGCTAAGCCTTCCCAGGTGCTGGACAAGTGGGGAAACAGGAGTCAACCCCCAATACAGCCCAGTGACCGGCTTCTGGTTCTAACTGTAGCCAGTGGAGGGCCCTGGGATCTGTGTCTCTCACCATTTCTGTACCTCTATCTCTTCACTGGGTCTTCCAGGTTCCTCAAGTACCACCTTCTGTCCAGAGAGCAACAGGACCCCAACAGGACAGACCCATTCATAGCCTTTTTTTTTTCATACACACTGTCTTAGTTAGGGTTTTATTGCTGGGAACAGACACCATGACCATGGCAAGTCTTATAAAGGACATTTAATTGGGGCTGACTTACAGGTTCAGAGGTTCAGCCCATTATCATCAAGGTGGGAACATGGCGGCATCCAGGCAGACATGCTGCAGATGGAGCCGAGAGTTCGACATCTTCATCTGAAGGCTGCTAGCAGAACACTGGCTTCCAGACAGCTAGGATGAGGGTCTTAAAGCTCACACTCAGTGACACACCTATTCCAACAAGGCCACACCTACTCCAGCAGGGCCACACCTATTCCAGCAGGGCCACACCTTCTAAAGGTGCCACTCCCTGGGCTGAGCACAGACAAACCATCACATTCCATTCCCTGGCCCCCATAGACCTGTTCAAACATAAGAGTCTATGGGGGCCATACCTAAACAAGACATAATGCAAAATACATTTAGTCCAACTTCCAAAGCTCCCATAGTCTATAGCTGTCTCAACAATGTTAAAAGTCCAAAGTTCAAGTCTCTTCTGAGATTCTTTCAATCACTTAACTGTAATCCCCAAAACAAAGAAACCAGCAAACTCCAAACTCTGCACCTCCATGTCTGATGTCAAAGCGCTCTTCAGATTTCCATTTTTGTTGACTGCAACAAACTCCTGGGCTTGTTCCATTCCCTGTTAGCAGCTTTCCTAGCAGATATCACATGGCTCTGGCATCTCAAACATCTTGGAGTCTTCAAGGCAACTTCAACTTCACAGCCTCTTGTTCCAATGTCTGGGATCAGCACATGATCTTCTGGGCTCCTCCAAAGGGGTTGGGTCACATCTCCAGCCCTGTCCTCTAGGCTCTGGTTGATCCACTCCACTGATACTGCTACTGCTCTTGGTGATCATCCCATGGTACTGCCATCTCCGATATGCTGGGGTCTCCCGCTGCAACTAGGCTTCACCAATAGCCTCTCATAGGCTCTCTTCATGGTGCCAACCCTCAACGTCTTTGCATGACCCCTTCAGTCCTGGGCCATCAACTGCAATTGAGGCTGCACCTTCACCAATGGCCTTCCATGGCCTCTCACAGTGCCCAGCCTCAGCTACTTTTCATGATCCCTTCATGCCTTCAAAACCAGTACCACCTGGGCGACTCTTACACATCACCAAGTCTAGCCACAGCACAAACTGTAACCTTGGCTATCTCTGGAAAATGGCTTCTTTGTGCTCTCAGAAAATACTTTCCAGAAGATTCCACCTCAGGGATGCTGGTCTCTTCTTAATCACCACTAATTTCTTAGCTCTAGCTAACCAACATGAAGTGTCCCAGTTGTTTCCTCCTCTTGAGAATAAAGCCAGAATCACGTGGCTGAAGCTGCCAAATTTCTGCTGTTTGCTGGGGCTGGAATATGGCTCCCGTGTTCTAGTACATTATCACCAGCATTCTGTTTTCCAAGTCCTTCACTGCCTAGCTTGGCTGTCCTAGAACTTGCTCTGTAGATTAGCCTTGAACTCAGAGATCTGCCTGGCTCTTCCTCCTGGGATTAAAAGTGTGTACCTCCATGTCTGGATTTAAGCTTTTCTTCGCCTAGAAACTTGCTCTGTCCCAGGCTGGCCCTGAACTCAAGAGATCTGCTTTTCTTTGCCTTCTGTGATTAAGGGCTTGTACGATCGTGCCTGGACCTAAATTTAGCTGGATTGGGATCTTGCCCCAAGGTCACCACTCCCTTAATTTAATATCTTTGAACACGGATTTCAGCTCCGTTTCACTTCCTGGTGCCCCTTTAATACTCAAACCATGTATTTCATATTTTTCCTTTCTCAGCTTGCTATACTTGTTTAAAATGCTCTTCATGAGACTTAACCAGAGAACACAGTCTATGGTGGGCGTTTCTGAGACTTCCTTTGTCAATGCAATTAATCTGAGTCTCTTCACCTTAGCCTCAGGCAGACTCTTCAGACAAGGGCAAAAAAGCAGCCAAGTCTTCACCAAAATACCACAAAAACAGTCTCTATGCCAAAGTTCTTCTCCACTGAAACCTCTTGGGCCAGATTTCCACAGTTCAAATCACTCTCAGCAATAAAGTGTTCCATATTCCTACTAGGATAGTTCATTAAGCCCCACTTAAAGCAGCCCACTGCTTTCCAAATCCAAAGTCCCCAAATCCATTCTTCCAAACAAAAGCATGTTCAGGCCTATCACAGCAATACTCCAGCCCTTGGTACCAACTTCTGTCTTAGTTAGGGTTTTACTTCTGTATGAGCATAGACAAACCATCACACGCACTGTCCCCTACACTCAGCATGAGCAGAGGCAGGGGAGGCAGAAAAGCAGCTAATGTCCAAATGCCTGCCAAATGACTGTCCCTCCCCTAGGTTCCTCTTTACTTCTGCACAAAAAGGACCCACTCTGAACCCTGATGGTGCAGGTCTATAACCCCGATACTTCAGAAGCCAATCCAGAAGGATAAATAAGTCCAAGGCCACACTGGTCTACACTGTGACCCTGTCTCTATCATGGCATAGAATTTGCCTACTATGCATAAATCCTCAGGTATTCAATTCTCAATAATACACACACACACACACACACACACAGAGAGAGAGAGAGAGAGAGAGAGAGAGAGAGAGAGAGCTCAAAAAAGAGTCTAATAAAAGTTACCCAGGAATGAAGCAGGAGTCAGTACTTGAACCCATGTCCCAGAACTCCAGAGTCCCAGAAAATTCGTTCCTGCTGAACAGATGGTAAGACATCCTAATACTGAACAATGAAGTGACAGCAGAGGTAAAGTGTCCGTTCACAAGCCTAGGTCTGACAGTCAAAGCCAGTCACACATTCAGAGAGATCACGTCTCACAGATTCAGATCAACACCCAGACACATAAAGGCAGAGGCATACAAAGTGCTGTGATAGGGTAAACAAGCTAGCCCTGGACTCCCCCACCTCCCCACCCGGGTGCCTATAGATGAGTAGCGGAGAGGCAGAGAGGCAATCAGCCTCTGCCTTCTCAATAATGACAGAAGACTCACACAGCCCTTGTCCTACAGACCCCAAAAGACTTTAGGAAATGCTTCCTGAGGAACGGGTGGTAAGAAACTAAAGGCAAGTAAGTCCGCGACAGCAAAGCCACAGTACTGGCCGGCGATCGTGCACCTGGATTTAGAGAGTCGGGTTCAAAAACCATAAAGACACGGAGAAAGACACGGAGACAGACACACAACCCCAGACGCGCACTCAGAACCCAGGGCAGAAAACACAGCGCGAGTCCGGGAACGCACTGGCCTAGATGCTAGGACCACTGCACTTTCCGCAGCCCGCCTTTCTCGGCTGCCCTGACCCATGTGCCCGAAAAGCTATCAGCCCTGGCAGGATACCAGTGCCGGGCTGGACAGGACCGTCCGGAGGGGCCAGGCAGGAAGGTGCTGTGCGCCAAAACTGAGCCCAGGTCAGGACGCTGTGCGCTTACCATTTCCGGTTCCTGAACACCAGTGTCCTAATTATGGAGCTTCCCTCAGCAGGGAGCAGCCAGACACTGGCGACAGGACAAGGCAGAGAATCCCAGAGCCGGAGAAAAGCCTGACAGATCGCAAACCGGATGGTGGTGGGTGGGTAGGTAGTGGTAAGTGGGCGGGGAAAAAAGAAGCTTAGTTCAAAGCCCGCCCTCCTATACTTTCTCAGGGAATCCGATTGGGTCCTCCTATAACAGTGCTTTTGATTGGACAGGGGTTCAGGCCTTGCCTTTCTGTGACGGGAGGAAGGGGCTGAGGTGTCTTTCCAGTAGCCAACAAGTGCTAGGCAGGCTCTCTGAGCCAGCAGCACTCCAGCCCTTGGGAAGGCTGACCAGTTCTTGCTGAAGGGTATTTTAAGACCTATGCTTAGACGCAATTAATTGAATACTCGAGGGTAACCTTCTATATAAGGGTATATAGCTCATGATTGTTATACAAATGTTTATTGTTCATAAGTGGAAATAGTATCGGCCTTCTCAAAAACAAGACACAGAGGCTGAGATTTTGAAATTTTGAGGTTCATATGTAAAAACCGCCAGGTTTTGTTTTTCTTTTCTCCTGGACATTTGCACTGCCTTATTCAAAGCAGGATTCTTTATATTTTCTCGTAACCGCTGCTGTCAAATGTAAAATGCTTTACTTCCGTTGGGGGGGGTGGCTTTTGATCACAAATGTTAGATATGTCCATAGCTAGGTTTGTGTTTAAAAGTTTAACTACAAAGTACAAAACTTTGGACTTTCAAAGTGTTAAGGGTTGTCTTGACAATTGTACACTAGCGACACTGACGATCCGAGGTTAACAGCTGTTTCTGCTTCTGTAAGCCAAAGCTTATGCTGGAGACAACCAGGGCACCTACCTGCAAGATATCATCTGTCCAAGCATGTACTAGCAATGTCACCAGAAGTCAGAAGAAGAGGGTGTTGTTGAATGTAAATATGTTTTTGTTTTGTTCTGTTCCGTTTTTGGTTTTGGTGTTTTTTTTGTTTTTTGTTTTTTGTTTTTTTTTTTCCTTTATAAACTCCTGACCTAATATGGCTCTGGGCTACGTATGGGAATCCCGGGTCCCAGGTGATGCCTTAGCACCAGTATCTGCAGAAAAGCCTCTTTGTTATTAAAATATACTCGTGCTCACGTTGGTGACTCAATGAAAGACGACAGACCCACAACATGTTCAACAGTTAATACTGTGCATTGCAGAGGTTGGCGTTGGGTTCCTGGCTACTGTCTGACTGCTCACAACTACCCTGTCAGCTTGAGCTCTGAGGGATTTAATACATTCTTCCAGCTTCTAGGGACACTGAAATCCCATGATTGCACTTTTAAAGGAGAAGCTTGAATAAAATCAATATCATAAAGGGTGCACTAGTAAACTTGCTTCGGAAGTGCCAAGTTACACAAACTTCCGTTCAGATAAGGGAGCACTGTCCATCCTAAGACTGGAAGATAAGAAGTGTACTAGCCAGGCTTGTTAGAAACTATGGGGAAGAAAACTTTGCACCTCAATTGAAGTTTAGGTCTCCAGAGAAATATCTGTTCTTGAGACTGCCCGCCAGTTACAAAAGGAAGAAACCCTGACTTACAACCAGCTGTTGGGCTCATCTTCTATAAAGGCCATACCTCTAAGAGGGGCAGCTGAAGGAGACAGCTTGGGTTCACAGATCTCATTAAGTCCCCTACGCTTATCAGGAAAATCGTTATTGTGCCAGGGGGGTCAAGGTGAACCTGGGTAACAACTACTCTGAAAGAACGACGCTGGCGTGCTTAGAAATCATTCTGGGAATTTGTTTGCTGTGTGAACCTCCCATATGCACTGTGGCCAGATTTGCTTCTCTGTTTAAATTGGTCAGTGTTACCTGGGGACAGGATTTGAAAGAGATTTAAGCATCTGTAGAATTCATGTGTATATAAGTTAACAAGATCTTCTATCCCCGCCCAGCCCCTCCTGCATTAGCCAGAGCCTCATTATCACTAAGGAGCTCTTGCTCTTATTTTTCCTGCGTGTCGGAAGTGGATTCTCACTGGGCTGGGAAAGGGAGCACACTTCTTCATCAGTTCCACACATAGATACTCCAGTATTCACACTTTATATAAAAATATAAAAACAAAAACTCTGTATGCCAGGGATAGTGACTCAGGCCTGCAGTTCTAATGTAGAGAAGATTGGAAGCCAGCCTGAACTATGGACTCTGTAGTCATCACCAAGGATTACATACTAAGACTTTATCTAAATCACTCCCAAGGGGGAGGGGACACTAGAACACGTGAAGATGCGTGCTGATACGTGACTATAATGAATTTCAGCTAACTACTTGAGAGTAAAGCAGGGGAGTCGCTTGTACCCAGAAGTCAGAGACCAGCCTTGGGCACACAAAGAGACCCTCTCTCAATAAACAAACAGCTGGCAAACGGCTGCGCATTATGGTACACACTTTTAATCCCAGCGCTCTGGAGGACGAGGAAGGCGGATCTCTCCGTGTGTTTGAGGCCAGCCTGGTCTACATGGTGTATTCCAGGACAGCTAAGATTACTATGTGATGAGAGACCCTGTCTCAAACAACAGACAGATAACAACAACAACAACACGAATCACTTGTGTGAAGTACAAATGAATCAACTGGCAACCATACTCAGAGCTGTTTTGTCTTTTGTTTTTTTATTTCTTTTCTGTATGTGTTTCTGCCTGAGAATTTGCATGCGTGGGCACACTTATGCATACAGAAATCTGTGGAGGCCAGAAGAGGGCATCAGTTTCCTTAAAACTACAGACACATAGTGATATGGGTGCTGGGGTCCAATCCCCAATCCTCTGCAAGAGCAGCAAGCTTTCTGAAGTGCTAAGTCTCCCAGGCGTTTTGTTGGTAATCACTAAGTATGAGCCTCATGAGGTAACCTGGCTTTCTTGGCACTTAGAATACAGAATACTTCATAACGGATCCTTTGCCACTGCCTCAATTGCTCTTCATGAAAGGACCCTCAGTTTTGTCTTCGGACTTGGGGCATTAACAGTGCTGAAGATGACCTGGTAATGTCCAGTTAAGACTGACTTTAACGGAAAGAAGTCACTGCATGGGACAGAGGTGAAGAATGTGTTGTTTAAGAAAATGCTTTACGGGGGGCTGGAGAGATGGCTCAATGGTTAAGAGCACTGACGGTTCTTCCAGAGGTCCTGAGTTCAAATCCCAGCAACCACATGGTAGCTCACAACCATCTGTAATGAGACCTGGTGCCCTCTTCTGGCTTGTATTCATACATGCAGGCAGAACACTGTATACATAATAAATAATCATAAAAAAAGAAAAAAATTGCTTTACGAGGGGCCCTGCTTGAGAAAACTATGGAATATCCACATCCGCCTTGGCCTGTTCTACAGAGGCTGAAGGGAAAGTCACTTCTTTGCACTCATGTGGAAAGGAGTTTCTTTGCCACTGGCTAACAGATAGCAACTGTGATTTTTGCTTTCGTTTTGCCCTTTCCTTTTAATGAGTGGATTTTTTTTTCTTGTCTTATTCTCTTTGTTGTTTTTACAGTCTACTTACTTACTGGGTTTTGTGGGACTTCACCTGCCTTGGGACACCTGTCGTGTTGAGAACAACTTGAGAGAGTCCCACAGATCACCTCATCGGTTTGTGTAGGAGCCTTTACTCACTGAGCCATCTCATTGGCCACATTTGTTTCCTTTAAAAAGTTTTATTTAGGGCTGGAGAGATGGCTCAGTGGTTGAGAACACTGTCCTTCCAGAGGTCCTGAGTTCAATTCCCAGCAACCACATGGTGGCTCACAACCATCTGTAATGGGATCTGATGCCCTCTTCTGGTGTGTCTGAAGACAGCAACAGTGTGCTCACATACATAAAATAAATAAATAAATCTTTTTTTAAAAAAAGTTTTATTTAATGTGCATATGTGTGCGGCCAGAGAAGGAGGTTGAATATCTTATTCTATGACACGTGGGCTTTATTCCCCCGGGACAAAGTTTCTTGCTTAATCTGGAGGAAAGCTGGCAGCCCGCCCACCCCGGTGACCCCCTGTCATCCCCATCGCCCTCAACCTTCTTATGTAGGAGTTAGAGATTCAGACTCAGGGGTCTCACGCCCAAAAGTTCACCATTACACTTTAAACCATCCCTCCAGCTCCTTTTTGGCTCTGTATGTAATCCAATCCTGACTTGCTGGGAACTCATTACAAAGCCCGATATGACCTTGAACTTGTAGTAGTCTCTGTAATGCCTGAACACTTCTGTGATTAGAGTTAATTTACAGTTATGTGTTACTCTGCCTGGTGTTGATTCTGTTTCAATCAACACTCGAGGACAGCAATAAAATTACATCACACAGACTAGGTAACTTCATTATCTGAAAATACGAGCGGTGTGATTTGGCCAGGTTGTTCATGGATAATAAACAGTTTTATTATTTAAAAAGTAAAGCCATAAAGACGCCTCGTTGGGTAAAGGAGTTTGCCACCAAGTTGGATAACCTGAGTTCCATTCCTGGAACCCAGATACTGTAAGGAAAGAATCAACTCTCAGAAGTTGACCTCTGACCTCCACGTGTGCTCTGTGACAGCCATACCATTTGCTTTTCCTGGTGCTGCGTTTAAAACGCTGACCAAAAGCAATTCAGAGAGGAAAGGTTTTATCTGGCTTATAACTTAAAGTCTGTCTTTGAGGGAAGTCAGGGCATGTTGGGAACACAAAGGTTCTTGTGCCCAAAGAGCATTAGGGAGCCAGGGTCGTTAAACACACAGGGTTCTCTCCTCAGTGGAGGAGATAAAATGCCTGTTTTCCCACCCAGAAGACTAGAAGTAGATATTGTTAATGACCTGTTGACATTTGTGCTGTCCGTGAAGGCAGACCAAACTCACCTTTTGCTATAGAGGCAGAGCTTACCCAAATCCTGCAAGATGTTTATTCCATAACATCTCTCCCTACACTGCTTCTAATTAATAAAATCCATCCTTAGTGTGAAAGATAAAAGTTTTAAAGTTGCCCCCCTAGACACAAAGTTTAGAGCAGAAAAAAAAAAAAAAAAAAAAGAAAACAGGTTAGGCCCCAGAATTGTATGTTCCAAGAAGCCTCTCCTAGGGCTATAGAATGGATAATTACATTGGCCAGCTCAACAGCTTTCTCCCAGAAACTAGCTGACCATAACTCTTAGAGAACAATTTTGAGAAGCAGGAAACAACATCTCCTAAGAACTAGCGGACCATGAAGTTAAATAATCTGAGAAGTAAGAGACAGCTTCTCCTAGGAAACAATCTTGGGAGACAGAGAGTTCTTCCTTGTGATTTTTCACTGTTATTCTATGACGCCATCCCTGCCCCCTCAGGTTGTGGTTTCTCCCTCTAAATACCTCTTCTCCAGCCTCTCGGGTCGAACTCCACTGCCCCCTGCGTGATAGGAGTCTCACCCCAGTGCACTGGTTGCTACGATAAACCTCATGTAATTACAACAAGGACAGTCTTGTGTGAGTTCTTGGGGGGTTGCGTCATCCCGAGACTTGAGTGAGGGTCTCCCCACTCCGGGGGTCTTTCAAGTGGAGATGCCACATGTATTTTATATCCCGCTAACCTCTATGCTATTGGTCAGAGACCACACTAGATTCTAGGATGTTCAGCTGTAGAGCTCACCCTCATCTCATGGTCACATGTACTTTGTAAAGGAGTTTCTATATAATAAAACCTTAAGGTTTATTATTCACTTAGAATTGGATTGATTGGGCTGGAGAGGTTGCTCAGTGGTTAAGAGCACTGACTGCTCTTCCAGAGGTCCTGAGTTCAATTCCCAGCAACCACATGGTGGCTCACAACCATCTGCAATGGGATCCGATGCCCTCTTCTGGTGTGTCTGAAGACAGCTACAGCATACTTATATATAATAAGTAAATAAATATTTTTTAAAAAAATAATTGAATTAATTGTTCCCTGGAAGCTTTCCCCCCAAACTGTACTGTGTTCAAAATATGCTGACAGTGAACTCCCTGACATTGGACTCCCTGAGTCTGATCCAGGTTGGTGATTAAATGTGAACCACTTTCATTCTCCTCTCTCCATGGGTTCCTTTCCTGCTTGGATACTGCAGGGATGCTTCCCTCAAGGGTGGTGTAGTGGCTATTCCTGGTTGTCAACCTGACTGTGTCTGGAATGAACTACAATCCAGAATTGGAGGGCTCACCTGTGATCCAGACCTTGAGGCTAGAAGACACACGTTTCTGACCTGGATCTTGGCCTGGAGATCTTGAGGCATAGTGGCCATGAAAAGCTTAGGCCCACACACCTTTAATCCCAGGAGACTGAGTCAAAGAGATCTCTGAGTTCAAAGTCAACCTGGGACAAAACAAGTCCCAGATCCAGGGGTAGTGGCACACACCTTTAATCCGGGCCACGCCTTCTGCTGGGGACCTACATAAGGACGTTGGAAGAAGGAAGATTCACTCTTCTTGCCTGCTTGCATCCACTTGCCAGCACCTCTGTTGGAACCCACTGCTACAGAAGACCATCTGAAACAACCAGCCTCGTGGGACTGAGTAACTACTGGATTCTTGGACTTCCCATCCACAACAGCTCATTGTTGGGGAGTCGGTCTACAGACTGTAAGTCATCACAGCAAACTCCCATAATATATAGAGACATTCCATAAGTTCTGTTGAAAGAATAAAGATTTTAAACTATCCCCCACTGACCCTGCTGTGAGGACAAGTGCACCTCACAGCAAAGAATAACATAACATATTTTGGGGACCAGTCCTGAGAAAAATGAGAATTAGGGTCAGCTTGCCTCAGAAGGAGGGTGGCCTAGAGTTAAACTGAGCCCAAGTTACAAACCAATGAAATTGCGTGACTGTTGCCAACTACCTATGTAATTTTCCCTATAAATCCCTTCCCCTAATTGGGCTCGGGGTCGACTCCTCTGTTTCCTGTGTGAGATATCGTCCCCAGAGCTCTGGTTCCTCAAATACACCTCTTGTTTATTACATCAAGACTGGTTTCTCTCTCTCTCTTTTTTTTAAACATTTATTTATTATGTATACATCATACAGCTTTCTGCCTGCATGTATGCCTGCAGGCCAGAAGAGGGCACCAGACCTGATTATAGATGGTTGTGAGCCACCATGTGGTTGCTGGGAATTGAACTCAGGACCTCTGGAAGAGCAGACAGTGCTCTTAACCTCTGAGCCATCTCTCCAGCCCCCTCAAGACTGGTTTCTCGTGAGTTCTTGGGGGTTGCGTTGTCTCAAGATTTGAGTGGGAGTCTTCCCCACCCCGGTGGTCTTTCATTGTGACTCTAGAGAAGCCTGACTAATACAGATGGGAACTCCAATGGGGCAGGAGCTTGAAGAAGAAACCATGGAGTAATGATGCCTACTGGATTGCTGACCCGATCCCAGTCAGCTACCTTTCTTATACAGTGCAGGCCCACCTGCCTCGGGACAGTAGTACCCGTGTTGGGCTGGGTACTTCTAAATCAATCATTTTAAAAAAAATTCGGGGTTGGGGATTTAGCTCAGTAGGGGTTGGGGATTTAGCTCAGTGGTAGGGCGCTTGCCTAGGAAGCGCAAGGCCCTGGGTTCGGTCCCCAGCTCCGAAAAAAAGAACCAAAAAAAAAAAAAAATGCCCCACAAACAAGCTCGAAGGCTAATTGCCTGAGAGCCATTGTGTAATTGTTCCCCTTCCCAAATGTGTAAAGCCAATAGCCAAGATTAGCCATTTCATACCTTATACTCACAAGCGTACACAAGTTACATAAAATGAGAGAAGGCAGAGAAAGCTATAAGTTCAATGGAAATCGGGAGGGCAGCGGGAGGGGGACGACGGCTATTTCTACATGTAAGAACCAGAGAATGCTATCTCCTTTCTGGTATAATAAATACTCTTACACTGAAGCCTCCGTGCAGACTTAAGAGGACCTAGAGTTGTTGGTTCACTCACAAATCATGGGTCACAGCAGAACTCTAGTGAGCTGCCGGGAGTCTCCAGGTCTGGAGTGGGTTGAAACTGGACACAGAAGTAGGACTATGGTGTGGCTTTAAAGACTGATGGTCCCCCGACATTCTAGCTCTCTCTAACTATAATGAAATGCTGATGATAAGTTCTAAAACATCCTAAAAACTTCCTTGCTCTTTCTGAGGGTAAAAAGCCGCTGGCTTTGGCGATCGACGCCTGTAGCCTAACAGCGTGGGGTTAAGTAATGTGGTCTTCGTTCTATCTCAGCAGGAATTGTGTGCCTCTCACTTTCAGCCTGCTAGAAGAAGTCACTGGGGGAAAAAAGCGACGCTTTAAAAAGTGATTATTGCGGCGAGCACTATGGAGGCATACGAGCAGGTACAGAAGGGCCCCCTGAAGCTGAAAGGTGTGGCAGAGCTTGGCGTGACGAAGCGGAGGAAGAAGAAGGACAAAGACAAGACCAAGATGCTGGAGACCATGGGGATGAGAAAGAAGAGCGAGGAGGAGAAGCAGCACTGCCTGGACAAGCGCACGCCGGCGCAGGCTGCCTTTGAAAAGATGCAGGAGAAGCGGCAAATGGAAAGGATCCTGAAGAAGGCGTCGAAAACCCACAAGCAGAGAGTGGAGGACTTCAACCGACACCTGGACACACTCACCGAGCACTATGACATTCCCAAGGTCAGCTGGACCAAGTAACCTGCCCTGCCCCAGGCGCAAAAGGCAGAGGGCCAGGCTGACCGTGTGGCTTCCCTGGTTTAAGGACACCAAAGCGCCAGCAGACGTGGTGCAGTGGTGCAGATGCTACAGCGCTGTGTCACCTGAGGTTCTAAGTGGACCACACGCTTTCGAGAGATGCAGCTTCTGTTGCCATGGATACTGAACGAATGACAAATGGGGGGAGGGGGAGCTGACATGTATGGAATAAAGGGAATATGAGTCATGGAGTGTGAACCTTTTCTGTACCGGCTGTCTGTCACAGGGATACCTTTCCATTCTGCCCGTGTCCCTGAACGATGAAGAATGCACAGTGATAAACCAGTTCAGTGTGGGAGAAATTAGATGCTTTTTGTATTTTAAAGGTGTATATGTGTGTGCATACATATGTGTGTTACATAACGTGCGTTGTGGGAGTGCACGCGTACAGGTGCACACGTGTAGAGGACAACTTGAAGGACTGACCCCGTCCACCATGTGGATCTTGGGAATCGGATCCAAGTCAGGCTGTGAAACTTGGCTGCCAGTGACTTTACCCACTGTGCTATGTCACAGTCCAGAGGACACATTTATTCCACTTGTGTTCACACCTGAGGGAGACGGTGTATGCATACCTTGTCTCAAGTGTTTAGGACCATTTTCGATTTGGGGATTTTTTCCAGATTTGGGGAACACAATGATTTTTGTAATGTGTAATGAGACGTTTCAGTGACGGTCACGAGTTTGCACACATTTGATTGCTGTTTGACTTGCCCTGGGCATATAGCCTAAAGTCATTTTATATTAATTTTTTCTGTCTTTGAACATAGTATACAAAATACACAATTTTTGAAGAATTTTGTGTGTGAAAAAAAGAAAAGCAATTATAGTGATTTACTAAGTTGTAAAGTTTCCATGGGAGGTGAAAAATCAGAATGAATGAAAAGGGGGGCTAAGAGAAAATTCTTCGAACTCTTCTCTTTGTCCTCAGTACTTTTACCCCTTTCAGAACATATGATCACGTGGTAAAAGTTCATCACACATTCACACACAAAGTTCAAATCATTAACTGGAACAGAAGTTTACGACAGAGAATGTTTACCTGCATACCCATTAGGGTAATTATCTGGCTAAACATCCATCACCTGTCACAGCCCCACAGGTTCACTGAAGGTTTAAAATCACAACTAAGTTATTAGTGAAGTTTTGTATAAACCCAGTCAATATTTTGTCTTTTGTCCTAGCACCTATAATAAAGTGTTCCCTTTTTATGACCTTCGGTTAATGGTTTCACAATCTCTTGGAATGTGCTCTGAGTAGGAGAAAGTCTGATTACTATTTAGGAGCAATTAACTGGTGACACGTGGGAGAGTGGCAGAGTTCTCACTGCAGTTCTGACTGTCAGAAAAGGGCCTGATGGCAGTCCACTATAAAAGAGCTTAGTAAATACTGATAGAATTTTAGGAATTCTTATAGGATCATCATTAAGAATTAAGAAGTCATCTATTTGTCTATATAGTGTCACTACCAGACAGTACATCTTCATGGATCTACAGAGATCTGCTCAAAAGGGTGGGCTAATGCCTAGTGATTGTCACATATGTTTAATAATAACAGGAGAAGCATATTAATAGCAGGAATCTTTCCTAAAATGATTTTCTTCTGGGCCTTGCCTATTAGAGTTCTGTAGTAGATTTTAATCTCAGGAAGATGTCCTGCTAGTCACTAGCTTGCCCCATGATGGCTCCTGACAGTGAGTGGGTTCTGCTAAAGGTATGTTGTTTGTTGGAATAGCTCCTCACTCTGGAATTTAGAATATTGCCAGATTGATATCCAACTCTTGGCAATCCTCCTGCCTCAAAAGTTGGGCTGAGAGGAATAGACGAGTACCGCTACTGGCTTGAACTGTGAATTCTTCTGTACTACATCACAGTGATAATTTGTGACGAGGCACTACACACGGCGGTCTGCACTAACACAGCATGAGCTGCTCAGAGTGCTTTCCCCTGCGGTGCTTAGGTTCCACCGAAGGCATGGTAAGGAGGAGATTTCATTTTAGATATGAGGGAGAGTGTAGCCAGAGGCATGGACGAATCCAACCTGAGCTGTAACATGGGGCAGGGGCGAATGAAGAGGAGAGAGCAAGTGGCCTAAGAGAGCAGCCAAGAACCAAGAGGCCAAGGGAGTGAATTATATAGGAAACAGAAGCTGGGGTGGGGGAACCAGCCCCTGGCCTGGAGAAGTTTAGGGTACTGGGCCGGGTGGGAAGTGCTGGGAGGAGCCCCAGGTAAAGAATGAGGTTTGCTCCAGGTTTCTTTAGACCCTGACAATCACCACATCCAATTCTATGTTTGATTCTGAAATTAACAATATGTGTGTCCTTCTAAAAGAATTCGATATAGCAGGGCTATGTTGATGATACTTATCTTTAAAATATTTTCAAAAGTCTGGTATGTTCTCTGTTCTCCAAAGCCACCACCTATTTGATGGATATCTCCCCTAATCTTTTAACCTTCACTTTTTTTTGTAAATTAATAATTTTGTTGTTTTGGCATGAGTTAAGGGGTGTGTGTGTGTGTGTGTGTGTGTGTGTGTGTTTGTGTGTGTGTGTAAGATTTTGTTGGTTGGCTGGTTGTTGATTTATTGTTTGTTTTGTGTCAGGCATGTGTTTTTCACTTAGAAAAATGAAAACGAAAACCACATTCTTCTGTAGCCCAGGATGGGCTTAACTCGTGAGCTTTCTGTCCATTCCTCCTGAGTGCTGTAATTGCAAGCTTGAGACTCTGGCTTGATGATGATGGTGGTGCTTCTTCTTCTTCTTCTTCTTCTTCTTCTTCTTCTTCTTCTTCTTCTTCTTCTTCTTCTTCTTCTTCTATTTTATTTTATTTTTGTTTGTTTTAGCTGAAGCTGTATCCTGAGAGATAAGGTGTAAGGAGTTCACGGTGTGACTTTCTGACTCCTAGAAATCCTGTGGGGTTCAAATGAAAGCTGGCACGGGCTGGGCTCCTTTCCCTGGTGAGGCAAGGGTTATCACACCTTTCGACTTTGGAAGCGTAATGTCATTACTTGTTAGCAACGCTGTGCAAAGTGGAATCAACAAAAGTGCCTACTGAATGGAAAATTGCCCTGAGCACTGGGTAGCGGGACAACTTTCCGCAAACCAGCAAATCTGCAAATCTACCTATAGCCAGGCCAGGTTTGAGCCCGCCCTGCCAAACACACTGACTCAAAAATTTACCCTCCACGTCCTCCCTGAGAATGCTGCTCCAGTCACCCTGATTTCTATAAGCCATTCGGGATATGCAGCCGTGTAGTCCAATCACAAACGCCAGGAAACAGTGGAAGGCGGGCTCATCCTGTCTGCCAAGGTGTCCGTTTGGCTCTAAGAGTGAGGCAGGGAGAGAGCAAACTGTGCTTTGAACACAGCTGCCCTGACCTGTAAGGAGAGCACAGGAGATATCAGAAGCCTGTGGTAGTGAGCAAGGGACCTCTAACCCAGACAGAAAGGAACAGGCAGCTGAGCTGCTGGACCCAGCTGAGGTAGATAGATCCTCCCCAGGGGCAGGACTGAGTCAGCGGCCAACTTGGCATTTGGTGTGGTCTCTCTATCCACTTGGTGGCTGCAAACTGAGCCCCAGCCAGAGACCACTGAAGCTCTGCCCCACAAGCAGCTCTCCCCACCCTGGGTAAGCTTCCCTGTAGGTACCGTCTGTGCACATATATCTTGCCTTTGGAAAGGACAGCTAGAATGGCTTTGTAGCTTAGTAGAGTGGTTTCCTAGCAGGCTCGCTTGCCTTGGAGTTGTGGACCATGCCTGCTATCCAGCCCCCACTTTCTCCTGGTCCTCTTGCACAACTTCTGCAAATATGAACTTTGCAGTTCATATTTAGGTTTAGGATCCGCTCTGAGTTAGTTTTGTGAACGATATAAAGTCTGTGTGCCGCTTGTTTTTTTTTGTGTGTGCGTGGGTGCTTTTGTATTCTATTCGTAAGAAGGCCATAGTTTCTACACTCAATCTTCCCTAATGCTTTTGTCAGTCAATACACTAAATGCACAGAACAAAGAAAGAATACTAAAAGCTGTAAGGAAAACAATGCCACGTAACATAGAAAGGCAGACCTATCACAATTACAACAGACTTCTCAACAGAGACCCTAAAAGCCAGAAGATCCTGGACAGATGTCATGCAGACCCTAAGAGAATACAGATGCTAGCCCAGGAAAAAACTCAATCATCCTAGATGAAGAAACTAAAATATTCACGATAAAACCTAACATTTATATATATATATGTATATATATATATATATATATATATATATATCTCCAGTCCTACAGAGGATTCTAGAAGGAAAATCCAACACAAGGAAGATAACTACACCATAGAAAACACAAGAAATTAATCATCTCACAGCAAACCCAAAAGGAGAGAACCACACACACATAATACCACCTCCAACAACAAACAGGTACTAACAATCATCTGTCTTTAATATTTCTCAACATCGATGAACTCAATCCCCTAATGAAAGGACATAAGCTAACAGATGGGATACACAAGCAGGATCCAGCATTTTGCTGCATGCAAGAAACACACCTCAGTGGCAAGAAATTGGGGGGATCCCATACAAACAGCTTAACAGCACACCTGAAAGCTCTAGAACAGAAAGAAGCAAATAAACCCAAGAGGAGTAGACGGCAGGAAATAATCAAACTCAGGGCTGAAATCAACCGGTTAAAACCAAAGATAACCATACAAAGAATCAACAAAAGCAAGAGCTGGTTCTTTGAGGAAATCAACAAGAGAGATAAACCCTTAGCCAGACTAACTAAAGGGCACGGAGTTAGTATCCAAATGAACAAATCGGAAATGAAAAGAGAAACATAACAACAGAAACTGAAGAAATTCAAAAAGTCATCAGAACCTACTACAAAAGCCTATACTCAACCAAACTGGGAAATCTAGAGGAAGCATGATTTTCTAGACAGATACCATGTACCAAAGTTAAATCAAGGACAGGTAAATTGTCTATACAGTCCCATAACCCCTAACCAAATAGAAATAATCATAAAAACCTCCTAACCAAAAAAATAAAGCCCAGAGCCAGATGGTTTTAGTTCAGAATTCTACCAGACCTTCAAAGAATAGCTAATACCAATACTCATTAAACTATTCCACAAAATAAAAGGAGATAAAACACTACATAATTCATTCTATGAAGCCACAGTTACTGTAATACCTACATCACATAAAAGACCCAACAAAGAGAGAGACCAATTTCACTCATGAATATCAATGCAAAAATACGCAATAAAATTCTCACAAATCAAATCCAAGAACACATCAAAACCATCATTCACCATGATCAAGTAGGCTTCATCCCAGGGATGTAGGGATGGTTCAATATACGGAAATCCATCAATGTAATCCACTATATAAACAAATTCAAGGAAAAAAAAAGCACACGATCATCACATCAGATGCTGAAAAAGCCTTCGACAAAATACAACACCCCTTCATGTTAAAAGTCCTGGAGAGATCAGGAATTCATGGCTTATACCTAAACATAACAAAAGCAATATACAGATGGTTGCAGCGGGAGGACCATAGGACCATAATGGGAAAGAAGTCTTCTGGGGCGGGGGCGGGGCGGGGCGGGGCGGGGCGGGGGCGGAGAAACAGCCCAAGCGGAGCGGCCAGGAGGCAGCCGCCCGCACTAGCGCCCTGGACCTGGTACGGGTGCTGAGCAGGAGCATGGGTGGATGCGAGAGCTTTGGCTGCTGCGGGGTCGCTGGCAGCGGGCGGGACGAATGTGGCAGCGGAAGAGCACCGATTTTCCTCCAGCGTCTCGGGCTCCCTGCAGCAGGAAACCAAGTATCTTTTACCAAGTCTGGGAAAAGAATTATTCTTGGCAGAGCCCCGTGATCTTGAAGAAGGTGGACTGGATCTGACTGTCTCGTTAAAACCTGTTAGTTTCTATATATCAGACAAAAAGGAAATGCTGCAGCAGTGCTTCTATATAATAGGAGAGCAGAAGTTACAGAAGATGCTCCCTGATGTGCTGAAGGCAAGGTACCGGTGTGGATTCTACTTCAACCCTGAGAGAGAACAAACCACCAGAAGGTTTGGAATCAAAACAAGGAAAGGGGAAGATAGTGATGTACTCAGTATAAACGCAGATGCTTATGACAGCGATATAGAAGGCCCAAGCAATGAAGAAGCTGCCGCCTCGGCCACCGCCGCCCCTGCTGCTACTGCTGTTGCTACTGCTGCTTCTGCTTCTGAGGTCCCAGGAAGTACAGTCCAGAGTGAAGCTGCTCAGATAGGTGACCTGGAGTGAGATATTGAAAACAGTGTGAATGAGATTTTGGGACTGGTAGAGTCTAGCCCAAAGGAACCCAAAGTGGCCATCCTGACGGTTCCTCCACCAGAAGATGTTCAGCCATCTGCACAGCAACTGGAACTTCTAGAACTTGAAATGAGGGCAAGAGCGATTAAGGCTCTCATGAAAGCTGGCGATATAAAAAAGCCAGGCTAGTTTTCTGACTTGAATATTACGTGTGTTTGAATGAAGCCATGTCAACTAATTTTGTATCTGATGTTTATCTGGGTATCATGTGATATTTCTCATGTAAAACTTATTAGGTAAACTCATCTTAGGCTGAAATATATTTTTTACTTTTATATTATAGATTATAGATGAATATTTAAATTCATGACAAATATAGTTGGATACCCTGGATATTTCTTTTAGTTAATGTCTGTAAATTGGTATCTTAGAAGCCAACAGGAAGGAGACAACATTTTTCCTTTGTTTTTAAAAGTTTGGGCAACAAACTCAAAAGCTTTAAGAAAGATTGATGAAGCATGTTTCTCTTAAGGCTACCTGTATTTTTCAATAGAATATTAAATTATTGCTCCTAGATTTGTTAGCAGTTTAAGAACTTTATTTAGTTTTGTGTATATATACTTTTAACATATGAACTGATGGAGGATGCCTCTTTGTGGATGTGAGTTTCCTAGTTAAAACTAACGGACTGTTTTGTTGTCAGGCTCAGAGATCGAACTTACTTTAAAAGCTTTTTTAATCAAGAAAAAAATCAACTTAAGGCTATTTCTTTAACAATGTACAGTTAATTTGTTCATGTTAAATTCCAACAACAAGCCATTCTGACAAATGTTTGGTCTATTGTTCACATTTTTTTCCTTCAATAAAACAAACAAAAAAAACCCCCAAATTTTCATTTACACTCCAACCTATCAGGAAAGGGATAATATGATACAGGGTTTCGTTTCATGTCATTGTTAGATGATCTGATATATTGTTCCATAAATCAAGATAATAAAAGGCTGTTATTCTGGATATGAAGACTTGATACTTTTCCAAAAGCAAAATTGACTTTAAGAACCTTTGATAAAATGGATGGAACTTGAAAATATCATCCTGAGTGAGGTAACCCAATCACAGAAAAACACACATGGTATGCTCTCATTGATAAGTGGATATTAGCCCAAATGCTCGAATTACCCTAGATGCACAGAACACATGAAACTCAAGAAGGATGATCAAAATTCGAATGCTTTACTCCTTCTTTAAAAGGGGAACAAGAATACCCTTGGGAGGGAATAAGGAGGCAAAATTTAGAACAGAGGCAGAAGGAACACCCATTCAGAGCCTGCCCCACATGTGACCCATACATATACAGTCACCCAATTAGATAAGATGGATGAAGCAATGAAGTGCAGGCTGACAGGAACCGGATCTAGATCTCTCCTGAGAGACACACCCAGAATACAGCAAATACATAGGCGAATGCCAGCAGCAAACCACTGAACTGAGAACGGGACCCCCGTTGAAGGAATCAGAGAAAGGACTGAAAGAGCTTGAAGGGGCTTGAGACCCCATATGAACAACAATGCCAAGCAACCAGAGCTTCCAGGGACTAAGCCACTACCCAAAGACTATACATGGACTGACCCTGGGCTCCAAGCTCATAGATAGCAATGAATAGCCTAGTAAGAGCACCAGTGGAAGGGGAAGCCCTTGGTCCTGGCAAGACTGAAACCCCAGTGAAGGTGATTGTTTGAGGGAGGGCAGTAATGTGGGAGTATGGGGCGGGGAACACCCATAGAGAAGGGGAGAGAGAGGGGTTAGGGGGATGTTGGCCCGGAAACCAGGAAAGGGAATAACAATCAAAATGTAAATAAGAAATACCCAAGTTAATAAAGATGAAAAAAAAAAAAAAAGAACCTTTGATAAGTTGATATTGTAATTAAGCTAATTTTGTATACATTTTAATAAACAAATTAGCACCTTGCCACAAAAAAAAAAAAAAGCAATATACAGCAAACCAACAGCCAACATCAAATTAAATGAAGAGAAACTAGAAGCAATTCCACTAAAATCAGGGGCAAAACAAGTTTTCCCACTCTCTCCCTATCTATTCAATATAGTACTTAAAGTTCTAGCCAGGACAATTAGACAACAAAAGGAGATCAAGGGGGTACAAATTGGAAAGGAAGAAGTCAAAGATTCACTGTTTGTAGATGATATGATAGTGTACTTAAGTGACCCCAAAATTCTACCAGAGAACTACTAAACCTGATAAACAACTCCAGCAAAGTGGTGAGATATCAAGTTAACTCAAACAAATCAGTAGCCTTCCTTTATACAAATGATAAGCAGGTTGAGAAAGAAAAATTAGGGAAACAACACCCCTCACAATAGCTACAAGTAATATAAAATATCTTGGTGTAACATTTGGCAAGCAAGAAAAAGAGCTGTATGACAAGTACTTCAAATCCCTGAAGAAAGAAATCAAAGTAGACCTCAGAAGATGGAAAGATCTCCCATGCTCATAGATTGGTAGGATTAACATAGTGAAAAATGGCCACCTTGCCAAAAGCAATCAACAGATTCAACGCAATCCCATCAAGATTCCAAAATAGTTCTTCACAGGCATGGAAAGAGTAATTCTCAACTTCATAGGGAAAAACAAAAAACCCAGGAGAGCCAAAACATTTCTCAACCAAAAAAAGGATCTTCTGGGGGAATCAACATCCCTGACTTCAAGCTGTACTACAAAGCGATAGTGATAAACTCAACGTGGTATTGGTGCAGAGACAGTCAATCAGAGGAATAGGATCCATGACCCAGAGATAAATCCACAACTATGGGGGTTGGGGATTTAGCTCAGTGGTAGAGCGCTTGCCTAGGAAGCGCAAGGCCCTGAGTTAGGTCCCCAGCTCCAAAAAAAAACCAAAAAAAAAAAAAAAAAAAAAATCCACAACTATGGACACTTCATCTTTTACAAAGAAGTCAAAACTACACAATGAAAAAGAGAAAGCATCTTCAATAAGCTGGTCTAAGTGGCTGTCTGCTTATAGAAGAATGAAAATAGATCCATATTATCGCTTAGCACAAAGCTCAAGTCCAAGTAGATCAAGGACCTCAACATAAAACAATACACTGCATCTAATAGAAGAGAATGTGAGAAATATCCTCGAACTCATTGGCACATGGGGAAATTTCCTGAACAGAACAGCAATGGCTCAGGCTCTGAAATCAATAATTAACACATGGGACCTCATGAAACTTAAAAGCTTCTGTAAGGCCAAAGACACTGTCAATTGGACAAATCGGAAACCTACATACAGATTGGGAAAAAAAATATTCACTAGCCTTACATCTGATAGAGGACTAATATCCAAAATATATTTTAAAAACTCAAGAAGTTAACCTCCAAAAAACAAATAACCCAGTTTAAAAATGGGGTACGGAGCTAAACAGAGAATTCACAATGGAAGTATCTCTAATAGCCGAGAAGCACTTAAAGAAATGTTCAAAGTCCTTAGTTTTCAGGGAAATGCAAATCAAAATGACCCTGAGATTCCACTTCCCACCAGTCAGAATGGCTAAGATCAAAAACTCAAGTAACAGCACATACTGGCTGGAAAAAGAGGGACATTCCTCCATTGTTGGTGGGATAGCAAACTGGTACAACCACTCTGGAAATCAATCTGGTAGTTTGTCAGAAAATTGGATATAGTTCTTCTTCTTTTTTCTTTTCTTTTTTTTTTTTTTTTTTTTGGAGCTGAGGACCGAACCCCGGGCCTTGCGCTTGCTAGGCAGGCACGCTACTGAGCTAAATCCCCAACCCAGAAAATTGGGTATAGTTCTAAAGACCCAGCTATACCACTCTTAGGAATATATTCAAAAATGCCCCATATACCACAAGGACACATGTTCCACTATGTTCATAGCAGCCTTGTTTGTGATAGCCAGAAGCTAGAAACAACCCAGAGGTCCCACGATGGAGAATGGATACAGACAATGTGGTTCATTTACACAATGGAATACTACTCAGCTATTAAGAATGAGGAAATTATGAGTTTTGCAGGCAAATGGATGAAAGTAGAAAAGATACCATCCTGAGTGAGTTAAACCAGGCTCCAAAGGAGCCTGCATGGTATGCATGGTATGTACTCACTGATAAGTAGTTATTAGCCGAAAAGTACAGAATACCCAGGATACAACCCACAGACCATAAGAAATATAGCAAGCAGAGATACTCAAGTGAGGATACTTCAGTTGAACTTAGAAGGGGGAAGGAAATAATCTCAGGAGGCAGAGGGAGGGAGGGGCCTGGATGGGAGATGGGGGAATGGAAAGTGGTAACAGGATCAGGTATGGGGGTGTGGACAGGAGAGTAGCCCAGAGGGCCAGAAGAATGCATGGAAATATGCAGCCTGATGGGGGGTGCTCTAGAAAGTACCAGAGACCTGGGAGCTGAGAGACTCTCAGGCCTCAATGTGGGTGATCTTTGCTGAAATGCCCAACAATGAAATGGGGAGAGAGAACTGAAAGAATCCACCTCCAGCAGGTAGACAGGCCCTCAAGTGGAGGGACAGGTTTACTACCCCACAGACAAAACTTCTGTCTGTTCTTGTCTGAAAGAACTGTAGAGACAAAAATGGAGACCGAAGGCAAGAGTCTATCATGGCTGTCCTTTGAGAGGCTCAACCAGCAGCTGACTGAGACAGCCATCAGGGGCCCGTATGGTTGAATTAGGGGAAGGATTGAAGAGGCTGAATGGGAGGGTGACACCACAGGAAGACCATCAGTCTCAACTAACCCAGACCCCAGGGAGCTTCCAGAGACTGAGCCACCAACTAGGCAGCATGCACGGGCTGGGCTGACCACCAGCACCCCGACCCCTGCACATATATATCAGAGGTCTGCTTGGCCTGGCCTCAGTGGGAGAAGATGCACCTAACCCTCAAGAGACTTGAGACAGGAAGGGGGAGTGAAGCACCCTTTCAGAGGCAAAGGAGAGGAGGAGTGGGGTGAGAAATGGTGGGTGAGGGGGACTGAGAGGTGGGGCAATGACTAGAATGTAAATACATAAAACAAAAGAACAGGTGTTTGAAAAAATTAAAGTTACAGGAAACACTTCTACATTGCTGGTGGGAATGTGAACTTGAACAGCCACTCTGAAAAACAATCTACCCAAAAACCCAGCTATATCACTCCTGTGTATATACCTAAAAGATTCTCCACCATAATCCAGGGGCATGTGCTCCACCATGTTCATAGCAGTTTTATTCATAATAGCCAGAGACCAAAAACAACTGACATACCCTTCAACTGAAGAATGGTTCGTATACACAATAGAATACCACTAAGCTATGAAAAACAAGGACATCAAGAATTTTGCTGACAAATGAAACTAGAAAATATCTTCCTGAATGAGGTAACCCAGGCCCAAAAAGACATCCATGAAAGATTCTCACTTACAAATGGATATTACCCATAGAATACAAGATACCCACATTACATTCCATAGACCCAAAGAAGATAAACAAGAAGGAAGGCCCAAGTGAGGATGCTCAAAACACACTTAGAGGAATAAAATAGTCATAGGAGGCAACAGGAGGTGGAGAACTGGGTAGGAGAGGTAAGGAGTGTGGGACTGGTGTGGAGTCCTGGGTCCAAAACTGACCATATACTTGGTCGTAAAGCAAACCTCACCAGATACAAGGTGTTTGAAACAACTCTTGGGTCTTATCAGATCACCGTTGATTAAAACTGAGCTTCAACAGCAGAGGGGACGGAAAGCCCACAAACTCTTGGAAAGCCAACAATTGGCTACTCGATGACCACTGAGCCAAGAAGGAATAAAGAAAAAAAAAAACTAAAGACTTTCTTTAAACAATTTTTTTAAAGATTTATTTATTTACTTAATGTATATAAGCACACTGTAGCTGTCTTCAGACACACCAGAGGAGGGCATCAGATCCCATTACAGATGGTTGTGAGCCACCATGTGGTTGCTGAGAATTGAACTCAGGACCTCTGGAAGAGCAGTTGGTGCTCTTAACCGCTGAGCCATCTCTCCAGCCCAACTAAAGACTTTCTAGTATTCAATGAGAATGAAGGCGCAACCTACCCAAATGTAGTGGAAACAATGAACGTACTGCCAAAATGAAAGATAATAGCATGAGTGATTCATAAAGAAACTAGAGAGCCTGGTAGCCAGAAAGGACTCAACAAAGAAAGAGAATTTCAGACCAATTTCCCTTATGAACATTGATGCAAAAATACTCAACAAATTATTGCAAACCAAATCCAGTAGCAAAGCAAAAACATAATTCCACCATGGTCAAGTAGACTTCATCTCAGGGATGCAGGGGTGGCTCAATATACAAAAACCTATCCATATAATCCACCATATAAACAAACTGATATAAAAACATATTTGATCATCTCAGTAGATGCCTTAAAAAAGCCTTTGACTTAGGAATCTTTTCCTCCCATCAGTTAACCATGTTCAACTTGGAGAGGAGAGATTTGCCTCATCTCAGTATATTTTCTTTGTGATTGTTTGGTTGTTGTCTCTTAGAAGCATGTTCTTTTCTACTAAAAGACAGAAAGGGCGTGGATACTGATGACAGGGAGGCAGGGGATGCACGAGACAGAGTAGAGAGAGGGGAAACTAAAATCAGGACATATTCTATGAGAACATAATCTATTTTCAATAAAAGGAAATGTAAATAAATGACTGTGAAAATATTAAAATACACAGAAATTACAGGATTATGAAATAAAATATAAATAAGTCTACTCCCCCCTTCTTCCCCTCCTTCTCCTTCTCCCTATCCCACTCATCACAGACTGATCTACCTTACCGTCCCGGTGATGCTCTACTCATCTTGGGTCTACGGTATTGCGGTAAGACAATATTGGTTCCTGAAACACAAGGAGCTTACTTTCAGACATAGCCTTGGCAAATGCGTTCCATTGTCTGACAAGCGGTGTGTCAGGAAGGAATCTCATTTTGGGCGTCGTGTGGAAAAGGACATCCTTCCAGCAGAGATTTGCCCAGAACTACACAACATCGCACTGTCTGCATGGAGGGACATTTCTATGGAGCTGGCCATGCAGTTACAAGCTACAGCACTGGCTCAGTGGGAAAGCCCCATGGTGATTGTTGTAATGACTCATACGATGGCCGGAAAACAGCTTACATGGCTCTAGTGTCATTTTTAAGAACGACTTCTAGATACAGTCACATGAGCTAGTGCTTTAAGACATACTTGGAGTACAGTTGGCACATGAATGGGTACATGGGTACTAGACCCAGGCCATGATCCATACATAGTCTATGAACCTACCAGGGAGTCACAGGAATTGGAGATACAACAAAATAAGGAAAGACACAAGATTTGGGTATATGTCTACAAAATGCCCAAAACATTCAGGGTTGTGAAGATACACTGAGAAGGGGGAAAGGCTGGTCCTTTATTCACAAATAAACAGAAGTACTTACGTTGCTTTTTTTCATGTAACCCAACACCCTGTACCGACTAAGGACTTCTTTCTCCATCTCTTTCTTTCCTTATCCACTCCCTCTCTATTTAGGTGGGTGGCAGAGAATGGGAGAAGCCCAGAATTCTATAGAGGCTGTTGCAAGAAGGAAGAAGCTAGAGTAACTGTCAAACTCCTTTCAGTTGGGGGCAAAGAGAGAAGGCAGCCAGCTTACAACCATGAAACTAAAAACAGGGAGTCAAAGACAAGAAGAATGTCCCCGAGTCTGAGGCCGTATGGTGATGCACGGTGAGATCCAGAACGTAAGCCACAGAGAAAAGCCTATCTCAGGTAAATTAAAAAAGAATGAAAGCAAAATACAGGCAGAAGAGCAAGAAAGTCTGAATCGGGGAATGCTTGCTGCCAGTCTTGTCTTTGACGCCTCTGTTCTTTGTTTATAAGGGAAGAACTCCCCCCAAATAAGGGAAGAACCCTTTACAAGCATCTGCCTGATTAAATGAAGACCACTGCTTCTGGAAGTTCAGTGACATCACCAACTGATATAAAAACGCAGGGTCAAGCTGGCCCAAGGATCAAAGCCTACATAGAGAGGAGAGAAGAGAGATGTAAGGTCAACTGGGGTCAGAACAACTGAAAAAAGGACTCTTGGAGAAGGAACTGAAAGAGGAGTCTTAGCATTCATAATCTCCACAACCCTGCCCGTTATACAATCAAAATGGAGCCCCTGATCTCTTCCTTTGGTCATAGACAGATGCTGACAGCTCACAACGCAGATCAACGGAGATGGTTTCCCAACTACACTGCCCCAACCCATATGCCGCTCTCCTTCCTTCTAAAGAGTTATCTGGGTATACAATGGACACTAAAGGGATATAATCTTTTGGAATGTTACACATCATATGCACATTATAAACACTTCCATCAGTGGACCTTATGAAAAAGACTGCCATGATCTCAGAAGCTAAAAGTCATGGCAAATCCTGCCAAGCCAAGATGAACTCTTTGACCAGCACAGGCCTCAGGCTTCATGGATGAAGCTGGTCTTCTCAATTCTTCTCCACTCAATCCTGTCTTGTAGCTCAGAATCTGACCTTCCAATTGGCTACTTATTGATTTATGACATCATTCTCCCACCCAGCCTATCAGCACCTGGTAGAATCGAGGTTTCCATGGAGCTGCCTGTAAACAAATTTGGATCATCACGGTTTACCTGTGACCAGTGACCAGTTGACTCTGTTTAATGCTGGACACACTCGTGAGTTTGGTCAACGATCAGACAAAAACAACCATTTATCCTGCTCTATTCTGGTGTGGATTACTGTTACTTCTCCCCGTACCACACAATCATGTCAGGTAAGTAACAAAACTTTGACATTGGTTTTGATAACATCGTTCCTGATTTGTAATATACATTTAAAATCCATACGTGACTAGGGATACCATAGGTACAGATAGCTCAAATTAAATGTCACATTTAGCTTTGGTTCTTACTAAGAATGTGACCCTGGGCAGACACTTTACTCTCTCAGTGTTTCTTCATCCATGTCAGGGGGATTAGAGTGTAACTATGCTATGGGCTTTGAACTGTTGAGTCTTAAGAGGCAATTAAGGAGGGAATGTGGGAGAGACTAAGAGGGGACTTGACTCTGAGGAGGCAGTTACTATAGAAATGTTGAGGCTGTTACATGAAAGATGGAAACTAAAAAGAGGGAGAAACCCAAAGTATAAAGACGAGGGGCTAGAAAACAAAGAAATAAAAGAGTCAAAAGTGTACAGAGGGCCCTAAGGGAACACATGGGGAGTTTAGGACCGAATGCTGCAGGGAGCCACAGACTTCAAATCAAAGGGCTCAAGGACTTGCCATTCCCTGAGCCTTATTTAGGCAACTACACTGTTGAGATTTGTCTGGGTCCATGTTCCCAGTCATAAATATAGGGCACTACCCCACTCGGAACCCTGACTCTTTTTTTTTTCTCCATCTTTATTAACTGGGTATTTCTTATTTACATCTCAATTGTTATTCCCTTTCCCAGTTTCCGGGCCAACATCCCCCTATCCCCTCCTTCTCCCCTTCTATATGGGTGTTCCCCTCTCCCCATTACCACTCTCCCCCTCAACAGTCCCATTCACTGGGGGTTCAGTCTTGGCAGGACCAAGGGCTTCCCCTTCCACTGGTGCTCTTACTAGGCTGTTCATTGCTACCTATGAGGTTGGAGCCCAGGGTCACTCCATGTATACTCTTTGGGTAGTGGCTTAGTCCCTGGAAGCTCTGGTTGGTTGGCATTGTTGTTCATATGGGGTCTCAAGCCCCTTCAAGCTCTTCCAGTCCTTTCTCTAATTCCTTCAATTGGGGTCCCATTCTCAGTTCAGTGGTTTGCTGCTGGCATTCGCCTCTCTATTTGCTGTATTCTGGCTGTGTCTCTCAGGAGAGATCTACATCCGGTTCCTGTCAGCCTGTGCTTCTTTGCTTCATCCATCTTATCTAAAAATATGGAACGCTTCACGAATTTTTGTGTTATCCTTGAGCAGGGGCCAAGCTAATCTTCTCTGTATCGGTCCAGTTTTAGTATATGTGCTGCCTAAGCGAGCACCAAACCCTGGCTCTTAAAATCCGTCATATCCCTCTTGTGCAGAGTCCCTTGATTCTTGTATACACTGGTTGTGCTGGCTATTCTCAAGGCTTCCACTCTGTAAGAATTACAATTAATGGGAAGAAGGGAAGAAACAATCTTACTCATGGAAAAACCTTCTAATAGCTTTGCAATTCCCAACACGTCGGCATAAATATGTACAAGCTCCATGAAAATGTATCACCAGGTAGTATTTATAAAGTGATATTCACATAGCAATTACGACTTATCCTTAAATCATAAGAAGCGGGGCTGGAGAGATGGCTCAGTGGTTAAGAGCACCGAATGCTCTTCCTGAGGTCCTGAGTTCAAATCCCAGCAACCACATGGTGGCTCACAACCATCTGTAATGAGATCTGATGCCCTCTTCTGGTGTGTCTGAAGACAGCTACAGTGTACTCAGATATAATTAAATAAAATATTTAAAAAAAACTGCTCATGGGCTGGAGAGATGGCTCAGCGGTTAAGAGCACCCGATTACTCTTCCAGAGGTCCTGAGTTCAATTCCCAGCAACCACATGGTGGCTCACAACCATCTGTAAAGAGATCTGATGCCCTCTTCTGGTGTATCTGAAGACAGCTACAGTGTACTTGTATATAATAAATGAATAAATCTTTAAAAAAAAAAAAAACTGCTCACCCCTTTCTCTCTCTTCCTCTCTTGCTCTTTAAAAAAAAAAAATCATAAGAAGCCATTAATTATAAAAGGAGTGGGAGGGGCCCAGGAAGAGTTAGAAGGGGAAAGAAGTAATTAGGTAAATATAGTATTCATATACAAAATCCTGTGTGCATCATAATTTAAAAGAAAAAAAACCATAGAATATAGACAATCCTGGTAGGTCTGGGACTCACTTAGGACAGTAGCACTCCAGAGGCAGGGGCAGGCCCGTTTCTGTGATTCCAAGGCCAGCCTGATACTTCCCATAGAGTGAGATCTGCACAGGGCGGGGCAAAGCAAGAGACTTAGGCTGTCTTTGGCCCTCCGACCTCTAAAAGTTTCTGCTGTAGGACGTGGTAGTGTGGTAGTATCATAGCAGATATGAGAGCAAGACAAACCAGGGCAAAGAAGGGCTGTGCCCAGATTGGAGCAAAAGTTGAATGAGATCAATTAAGAATGCCATGCCCCCAGAAGACGAACAGGCAACTGTGTCATCCTGACTAGTGCCAAGAATCAATGTGAACACATACAATGGGGATGTGAGAGAGAACATCAGTCCTAGACAATCCCAGCCAGTACAAACTGGAGTAGCACTGCCCCTCACAGAAACCTAGAAAGCATCAACCTCACCATTTTCCCACTGTCCTCTTCCTCCCTACAGAAAATGTCCAAAGTTTTCCTTTCTTTGGAACAGAAAGTGCTCCTCAGCCCTCTCTGCCTATGCTGAACAACTTCACACCCTCAGGAAGGGTGTGCAACATTTCTAGGGTTTCCACCCCTGCTGTGAGTTTAGCCTGGGTCCTGCCACCAACCACCAGCACTTCTCTCCAGCTGATTGCGGGCAGAGCCTACCTCAACCCAGAGGCCAGCACGACCATGCTGGTGGAGCTGACTGACCAGAGACAGAACTCAACCTCTGCACTCTTCTATCCAGGTGCTCTCAAGTGGGATCTCACAGAAAGTAAAGGCAATACGACTATCACTGACCGGGACACTACACTCTCCTCCCTGTCTGTGACAGCCCAATGGGATGAAAGTTTAGTTCCCAATACCACACTCCCTCTCTCTCCAACACTTTTCACCAACTTTGTCCAGGTCACACCACCTCAGGTGGCAAATTGGGAATACAGCCTGGCACTTCCCTACCAGGAGGGCAGCCAGATGTCCTACTACAACCACAATAGCCTGGGCCCTCTGATGCCCGGAGAACTAGGACAATGTCTGCAGCCCTACGGCTCTGTGTCCTACCCTGCGAGTGAGGAGTGTGCCCCTCAACCAGAGGTGGGGGTGGTGGAAAAGGAGATTCAGCCACGGAATCTCCAAATACCACTCTCCACCTCTGACTTCTCCCGTTCCACATCTGTGCAAAATACGCCAGACACCAGTCTTCTGGGTGAGTACAGAGGTTGCATGATCACCAGGGCAAGGATACTCAGCTCTGACTCTCAGTAGTGGACACTCCACACAGCCAGAGATTATCAGTCTTTCCAGGTTAAATAGAGCTCTGGTTTCCCATCCCCATCTTCGGACTGAATGACGAGAGAATGCAAAGCCATGGCGAGTGGTATCCATCCTGCCTTCGGTGGTGTCCTGGCGCACATTACACTCAAACATAGAGCAAACGTTAATCAATACCAGGCACCAATACACAGCAACTGACTCCTTCCTGAACTACTGCTCTGGGGTATAGAAGACAAGGAGGACTTTTTGTCTGGGTAACATGGGATTTTTCTGTCAGGTGAAATCCCTCCCCAGAGCAATGGAGCTGAGAATCTGTCCTGGAGGACGAAGTCCGCCCAGAGCCCAGCACCTGTCCTGGCATTTGCTTACACCTAACCTTACAGAGGGAGTAGAGTGCAGACCATGTGCCGTTGCTAAGGCAGTCAAAGCTGCTTTTCCTTTTCCGTTTTCTTTTGATGCTGTACTTCAGAGGTCACCCATTGCCAACAATATAAGATCGTGTATATGATTTCTCTAATACAGAGTCATAGCACAGCCCACATATTTCATTTTCTTAGGTCATTTTGCATATAGGTTATAGGAAGTCTGTAAAGCATGGGGCTGTGTGGGAAAGCTTCAGATGTTCAAACGCTTGTCCTGAGGGACAAGCCGGGTTTGGATACCTAAACCCTCATAAAAAGCCAGGCTCTGGGGGCTCGAGTAACGCTTTAAACTGAAAGAAGTTGACGGAGTCAGGTAATTTCTGAAAATAATGGCCCAGACAACCTACCTAATAGCAAAGTCCCAAGGATGAGAATCACTTGTATCATGGGGGGAAGGGAAGGCAAGTGAGGAGCATATATCAAGGAAATTTTGTAGCCTAGCCAAAGACTCTAAGCCTCAAAGTACCACACAAACCCAAAGAGACACAAAAGTATCTGAGAAAGCATGACATGGCGTGGCGGGCAGAAACAGAGCAGTCACCACCTGCCTCCCCACACAGGTCCTGTCTGTGACGCTCAAGCCCAGCTCACAGGACTACCCTACCTCCTGCAGGGGCTGAGTGCTATGGTGCTATGAAATGGGGCTGGCGGGTAGGGAGCATCTCACTCACCGGGCACTGACTTCTTCCCTCACTCTTTTCCAGTGGTGGACACGGAGACGTTCCCAGGATTGCCACCTTCAGGCCAGACACTCTGCCTGTTGCAGAGTCCAGAACTCTGCACTATTTCCACCGAAGTTTTCCAGATGAAGACACCACCTGTCCATGGGCATGGGTCATTGGCAGGCCCCATCTGCTGTCCTTCAGAAATCCTGGCCTTGCCTCCCGCTCCAGGACCGGAACAAAGAGAGAACGGAAACATGCATGAGGTGAAAGCTGAACTGTCAAAGCCTCCGGATGCCTATGTGGGCACTAAAGAAAACCAAGACCCATCACACCTTCCTTTAGTGCCCCCTGACTACACTGATACAAGAAGACTGAGACAGAGGTCTGCTTCTGACAGTGCCAGCTTGGGAGGCATCAGCATGGGTCTGGAAGAGAGAGGGGAGCTGGAAAATGACAGTGGATCCAGCATCAACTTTGAAGACATCGCTACACTGGAGGAAGATAATGACTTTCCCCAACTTTTCAAAACCCTCAACGACATAGACCAGGACCCTCTCCTTCAGAACTGGGGAGTCATGAGCAGCCCCTCTGAAAAGGTGAGGAAGAATGACCTAAAAGCCTCAGACCAGCTTGATGGAGCTCCTCAGGCCAAAATCCAGCACCAGGACCTGGTGGAGGGAGAGAGGGCTGTGGGCAGTGCAGGGGACAAGGACGGGACTATTGACAAAATCACAAAGCATCTGGAGGGCAAAGCCCCCAAAGTGGCCCCTAGCAGGCACAGCAAAGGTAGAAAACTGGGGCAAGAAAGACCAAGAGGACCA
Organism: Rattus rattus; assembly: GCF_011064425.1. Classification (NCBI taxonomy): domain Eukaryota; kingdom Metazoa; phylum Chordata; class Mammalia; order Rodentia; family Muridae; genus Rattus; species Rattus rattus. The sequence goes on from NC_046155.1 coordinate 160,281,443, forward strand.
GAGAACAACTCTAAGAAAGCAGACGAGCTGAAGCAGTCCAGGAAAAGAGTCAAAGCAGAAGAGAAGCCCACCGTCCCCAAGACCAAGCGGAAGAGGAATCCACCTGAACTCAGTCAAACCAGCTTTAAGAAGCCTCGAACCCACCTTGGCATGCACATGCTGGAGTCCGTGCAGGTCTTTCACCCACTGGGGAAGAAGAGTGAGAAGAAAACTGGCATTTCTTCCTTCCGGGGTCTGCAAACCTTCACTAGCAACAAAGATTCCAAGCCAGGCCCAGCCACTCCAACACTGCTGGATATGCCACCTGGGGGCCAGGGCTTTGACAGAAGCCCAGGCAAATCTCCGAGATCAGAGACCAGTGCTCACAAGGAGTGTCCATCTCCATCCAAGAACAAGATGCCCACAGCTGGGAAGGTCAGATTAGTACCTCTGCCATTCCCAACCCTGGACCAGCCTCAAGCCAGACCTGTTTCTAGAAAGCCCCTCCCTCTGGCTTCGCACAGGCCCACTGCAGCTTACTCTGTGCAGCCTCACTCCCACTCAGCTCATCCATGCCAACCAGCTCCTGTTAACCCATCTCTGATGTCCCCTGCCAAGCCAGCTCTGCCAATTTCCTCCAGTGCCACACGACCTAATGTAGCCAAAACCGTCCAGTCTAGGTCTGTGCCTCCGTTGGCCTACATGAGGCCTGTGCCTTACAGAGTACCATCTCACGCTTCCTTCCAGAGAGAGCTTATTTCTGCTGCCAGGAACAAGGCACTATCACCACCCAAACCTCAGACCCAATATCAACTGCAAGACTTCAGCTGCCAATCGATTCCATGGAGGGAAGTTGATATTCTGGGGCCAGTCATCTCACAGCCCATCACGAAAGAGCAGAGGCCAGAGAGAGAGGCCATGAAGAGGTGGGCCCAGAACGAGCGCGAGAATGCTGCCAAGTACAGCTGTTCTGGGAAACTGCAGCTTTTCCTTCACAGGGAAAAGGATATGGAAATTTCTCAATATTATGGGTACGCAGTGTAAGAGCTGACCATTGTAACACAGTGCTTTTGATGTGCACAGTAAGAGGTACAAACACAGATACAAACATAGGACTTTAAGGATCATATGAATGTGTAGATGCATACGTAAATATGTAGCTAAGTAGATGAATATGTAGGTGTTTGATATAAATGAACATATTTTTTTAATACGTGTAAATATTCGAAGCCAGGAAAACTAACTGGAGTAATTGAAGTCAATTCTTTAATCCATAGTACATGCAGAGGCCTTTGTTGTTGTTCTTGTAACTTTGATATTGTTAATTTTGACTGACAATGTGTAGTATATGTTACATAACTACATCATATGATATAAAACTCTGATAATATATATTTACTATTAAAATAATTCATCCTTCATGCTGTTTGTATTAAAACTTTTGAGGACTGTGTTTTCTTTGCCCTTTACAAACGGGGTTGCCTTGTTACACGCGACTTAGATATTCTGTTTAATTGCAAATAATCTACATATTAATCTTCCTTCTGTCATAATAAAAGCAAAGACTGGCTCTTGTTCTCTACCACACCCTCAGGTAACTGCTTCCTTTGCTGGGAAGGATCCCTTTGCTTACCTGAGAAACCATTTGTCAACTTCTGCCAGGATGCCTTGCGTGGCTGTAGGTCCTTCTACATCTTTGTCTACCCCTGTACCTTGAACTCTGGCTCCCCTGTTCTCTGACAGTGTCAGGTTTGTGGACATATGGCATAGGTAAACTAAAATATATATTGTTTGCTTGATTGTGTGTGTGTGTGTGTGTGTGTGTGTGTGTGGGTGTGTGTATCCCTTAGTGTTTTGACACAGGGTTTCATGACATAACCCTGGCTATCCTGGATCTAACACTGTAGACTGCAATATCCTTGAACTCACAGGAATCTGCCTCCCTCTGCCCTCACCTCTGCCTCTGTGCCTCTCTCCCTCTCTGTTTCTGCCTCCCTGCCCCTCAGTCCCTCTGTCCCTATGCTCCTCTGCCCCTCTGTCCCTCTGTTCCTCTGCCTCTCTGAGTGCTGCCTCTGACTATGCTTGTGCCTCTATCCCCAACAACCACCATCACCACCACCACCACCACCACCACCACCACCACCACCACCACCACCACCACCACCACCGCCACCGTCTCCACCCCAGCCTCTGCCTGAGTTAGGGGAGTACAAGCATATTCCATTACCCCAGGGGGAATCAGGTGTCTTTCTTACAGAGAGCTAGCTATCCAGGTTTCCCAGTATCATTTGATGAAGAGGCCGTGTTTTAGTGAGGATGCATTTTATCTTTCTAAAACCCAGAGGGATTTAACTGCATTTATTTTTAACTGGAACGCAATTCAGATTCAATTATCTAAAAGTCTGTTTAGTGATGGAAGTAGGCTATACTAGGCTATACTAGGTTATATGGCTGTGAATCACTGACCTCATATGAGGTGTGTTCAAGCTATCCAAAGTATCTGTGCCTCTTTTGTAATGGGAAGAGGTCTTCCCACAGACTGCCACACCTGGGGATCCATCCCATATGCAGCCACCAAACCCAGTCACTATTGCTGATGCCAAGAAGTGCTTGAGGACAGGAGCCTGATATGGGTGTCTCTGAGAGGCTCTGCCAGAGCCTTACTGATACACATGAGGATGGTTGCAGCTAACCATTGAACTTTACAAAGGGACCCCAATGGAGGAGTTAGAGAAAAGACTGAAGGAGCAGAAGGGGTTTGCAATACCATAGGAAGAACAACAATGTCAACCAACCAGACCTCACCAAAGCTCCCACCAAACCATGGACCCATGGTTCCAGCCACGTATGTAGCAGAGGATGGCATTGTCTGGCATCAATAGGAGGAAAAGCCCTTGGTCCTGTGAAGGCTCAATGTAAGGGAATGTCAGGGCGTTGAGGTGGGAGTGGGTGGGCGGGAGTGGGAGCATCCTCATAGAAGCAGGGGGAAGGGGATAACATTTGAAATGCAAATACATAAGATAGCCAAGGAAAATAGAATTTTAAAAAAGATGCCTCTCTACTTCTAAAAGGAATAAAAACGGGGTTTTATTGGGTGATTGAATCCAACATGCAGGACGTCTGTCAAGAGTCAATAATCTCCAGTCTAACATGGGCTATTTGCTGCCCAGGGTCACCCATGTAAGCAAAGTTAACAAGACCAGCATGAGATATCCCACTGCCTGCATCAAATGAACCACACGAGGATGAGACCGGGCGTGAGGAAACGCTGTGAAGCAGCAGCTGACGGAGCTCTCTGGTCCATCGCTTACCATGCGCTGCATTAACTCCTGATAGAAGCATGGGAATGGGAGCACTGCGTCACTTCATCCCGGGAGTGAAATGAAAGGGATGGATGCATAACTTTTCGTTTTGATATTCTTTTTTTTAATTTATTTATTTATTATATATAAATACACTGTCGCTGTCTTCAGACATACCAGAAGAGGGCATCAGATCCCATTACAGATGGTTGTGAGCCACCATGTGGTTGCTGGGATTTGAACTTAGGACCTCTGGAAGAGCAGTCAGTGCTCTTAACCGCTGAGCCATCTCTCCAGCCCTCGTTTTGATATTCTTAATTTAATCTTCATGTTTCCGAATTAAGAACTAGGCAGTAATATAAAATAAAGCTTAGGAAAAGAATTTTCAGTATTAAAGCAATTAACAAAATGTCATGCTTGTATTGAAATTATTCTCATTTTAATTCTCATGGAACCATTCACTGAACTTGTTCTTTCTTCCTCGAAGGGTATATTGGATACTGACACACTAACTCTGCTGCCAAGGCCTGCCCATTCCTCACCTCTCACCACAACCCTGAGTCATCCTTTTTCTTCTACACAGTTGCCTACCATTCATGAATAGCTCTATATGTGTTATCGAGGCTCAACATATGAGAAAAAACATGAGGCCTTTTTTCTGGGCCTGGATACATTTGTCACACTATGATTGTCTCCAGTTACACACAGCATCCCGCAAACAGTGTGACTTCCTTCACCCTTTTAGCTGAAAATAGCTCCCATGTTTGCAGACATCACATCCTCCTTATCCATTCTTCTCTTGTTGGACACCAACGTCTGGCCCTAACAAGGATATTGCTGACAATGTTACAGTCTACACTGGTGTGCAAATCACTAATTCATTCAATTAGAAAAGTATAGATGGGATATGTGATAGACGTGGTTTTCTTATTTAAAGAAATCCCATGCTGAAGTACAGAGAGGGCCAAGTACTTCACCACTGTATAAAAGTGATACTTGAGAGTCCCTTACTTTCAGTTAAAGCTCCACTTCTTATATTCCCTAACATCTAGAAAGATCATGTACTATGAGGGTCTAGAGTTCCATAGTGAGTAAAGGCTGGGTGCAAAGTCAAAGTATCAGGACTTTCCATGACTCCTTTGACTCCAAACTGGTCTACCCACTGCCATAGACCTAGCTCTCACTGCACAGATCTGTTCAGTTACTTCTTACCGTCTCCATCCACCAAGGTAACTGATACTAAAATACGTCAGTGGGATGGCCATTGTATTATGGAGTAGGAAAGCAAGGCTACACTACTGTACCCCTTCGCTCCAACTCTCACACTCTTTGGCTCATTAGCTTGCCTGACAATCCCTGAGTCTTGCAAGAACTGATCTGTGCATGATCTGTTTCTGGGTAATGGGCTGCCTTCTCATCACCACAACAGCCACTGAGTCTTAGCAGCCCGAGCAATTGCAACTCTCTCCGTCAGCAAAGAATAGCATGTGGGAGGAGATGTCCAGCAAATAGGCAGACTGTAGCAGTTACAGCAGCACTAACAACTGCACTAACATGGGCACAAACACACACGTTTAGGTGGGAAATGGAAAGGTCCATTCCTTTCATTCCATGCAGTTCGTTCTATGACATCTAAGTCTGTGGTATCCATTCCCCAACAGGACTGTCTTGTCTGCCTTCAGTGGGAGGGAATGCACCTAATTGCAGAGACTTGATGCACCAAGGTTGGGGGAAGCCTGGGGGACCACACCCTTTCTGAGGAGAAGTGGAATATTAATTTAAATTTAAATACATGACCATACCAGATCGATAGAATCAGCACAGACACGAAAGCCCTACACCATTCCCAGGGTCCCTGTTGAATTAACTTCTTTTGTAAGAGTATTGTGAATACAGGACATCATAGACCACCTACAATGCACTCCTCCATCAATATCTCTAGCCTCTGTTATTTTTCCAGTCCATGGAACTAATGAGAACTCCAAACATGAAGTATGGAAAACAAACAAGACCATGTTACTTTGAATCCTGCTGAGATACAACAAAGGGACCACTGACAGCTGCAGGGAAAAAACCCATGCACACCGTGCTTTTATCAACACAGCAAAAAACTAGTCCTGAGCAAAGAGGGAACCTCAATGCAATCATTGCCTCCCTGGGATTAGCCTTTGCCTCTGTGTAGGAAACAACCCTTACTAATAATTGATAGAGAAGGGCCCAGTCTACTCTGAACAGTACTAGTCATAGGCCGGTGGGCCTGGACTACATAAGAATGTTAGTTGAGCAAGGCATGGTAAGTACACCCTAAATAATATTCCTCTGTGGTCGCTGCTTCAGTTCTTACCTTCCCTAGACAATGAGATATAAAGTATAAGATAAAAGATGGCATGCCGTAGCCTCAGCTCCATCATCCAGCCCATGAATCTGCCTGTCTTCCTGAGGAGGTGTGTCAGGCCCCAGGATATCCTGGTTAGACCACTCACTGGCAATCCCCTGCCTTCCAGGTACCCCTGGGTCACAGCCAGCAAAGTGAACTTCAGTCTCTTCACTTGAGTTCCGTTATCAGGTCCGTGGCTCTGACCAATGGAGCAGGCCTGCAGGGTCCCAGAATCATTCGGGTCCACCTAGGGGGAAGAACAGAAGAGAGCAATGTGCCACTCCCTGAGCTACATTGTCAAGCCCATGGCTCTACCTGCATCCCCAAGGAGTCCTGCCAGCACCAGCACCATGCAGCCAACCCCAGGAACAACCATACGGCTAATGTAAAAACACAATCAAATGGAGCTAATACAGCATGGCAACACCGGAGCCCAGCTATCTTCCTACAGCAAGCCCTGGATATTCCAACATAGAAGAATCATAAGAAAATGACCTCAAGTCCAATCTTATAAAGATGATAGAGGCCTTTAAAGAGGAAATGAACAAAACCCTTAAAGAAAAACAGGAAATCCAACCAAAAAGGTGACAGAAATGTATATAACTATTCAATATGAAAATAAAAATAGCAGCAATAAAGGAAACACAAACAAGAAAATCCTGGAGGTTGAAAACCTAGGGACAAGAACAGGACCAACAGAAGCAAGCATCACCAACAGAAGATATGGTTGAAGAAACCGATATATGGATCAAAGAAAATGTTAAACCTAAAAAGTTCCTGACATAAAAACATCCAAGTCATCTAGGACTCAATGAAAAGACCAAACAAAAGAATACTAGACATAGACGGGGAAGACTGTCATCTCCAAGGCCCAGAAAATATTTTCAACAAAATCAGAAGAATATTTTCCCAACATAAAGAAAGAGATGCCTATAAATACACAAGATGTTTACAGAACACCAACTAGATTAAACCAGAAAAGAGACTCCTCCCAGTAATAATCGAATAAGTAAATGTACAGGACAAAGAAAGACTATTAAAAGCTGTATGGGGACGGGGCTGGAGAGAGAGCTCAATGGACAAACATAGAGACTGCTCTTCTGGAACTCCTGGGCAACCACATGGTGACTCACAACCGTCTGTAAAGGCATCTAATGCCCTCTTCTGGTGTGTCTGAAGACAGCTATAGTATATTCTATGACATACATAGAATAAATAGTTCTTTAAAAAGACAAAAAAAGCTGAAAGGGGAAAGGCCAAGTAACAAAGGCAGACCTAGCAGAACTACATCCAAATTCTTAACAGTCTAAAAGCCAGAAGGGAGATTGCTTGCTGACTCTGAGAGTACACAGAGGTCAGCTAGCCCACACTATTATATCAAGCAAAACTTACCATAGGTGGAGAAAACAAGATATTCTATGACAAAACCAAACTTAATATCTACTCACAAAGCAAGCCCTAATGAAGATACTAAAAGGAAAACTGGAATCCAAGGAGGTTAACTAAACGCTTAAAAACATAGGAAATAACTCTACACCAGCAAAGCAAAAAAGAAAAATCTCTCTCTCTCTCTCTCTCTCTCTCTCTCCTCTCTCTCTCCTCTCCCTCCCTCTCCCTCCCCTCCCTCTCTCTCTCTCCCACCCCGTCTCTCCCTCTTCCTCCCCCTCCCCCTTTCCCTCCTTCTGTCTGTGTCTTTCCTTTGAGTCCCCCACATCTCCTCTCTCTTCTGCATGGAAGTCCTGCCCCTGTACCACCTGTCCCAGGTCCTGCTGTCAGATCTTTATTACAAAAAACAAAACAAAACAAAACATATTTCAGTCTGAACCAATCAGCAGCAAGACTATCTCTTAGGGTTGCCTTTAGGCAATGAGGGTTGTCTGACCTTCATTGTTTGCACAGGTGAGAAAGGTCAAATATTTACACATAGAAAACCAGTGGTGAACCATAGAATGACAATACCAAAATCCTGCCAACACTTAGCTATCTGCCAGTACAGAATTAACAATTAAAAACACAGAGACATACTTTCAAACAATGTAAAGACCCCAATATCTCCCCCTTATAGTTCAAGATATGGCTTTATCGCCAACATCAGTAAGCTTTATATAATAAGAACAATTATGAGAACTATCAGAGAAGAATTATATTGCTGGTGGATGCTGACCTGTTACTGAGTCCGGAGGAAAGCGCTGTGGCTACTGCGCTAGTCCTTCCCTCTCTGCCCCAATGCTGGCTCCCAGATAAAAATGGCGAAATAGAGGGTAGCTAGTGGGGAACCTGACCGGATGGGGCACAGCACTGTCGTGGGAGCCTGCTGAGTACAGTTGACCTGGCGACCTCTGGCCAGAGCCTGACAACGGACACTGACTCCGAGGGTTGCTTAGGGCCCCTGCCCAGAGCCAGAGGCAATGGATGAGCAGAGTGTGGGGAGCATTGCTGAGGTTTTCCGATGCTTCATTTGTATGGAGAAACTGCAAGATGCCCGACTGTGTCCTCACTGCTCCAAGCTTTGTTGTTTCAGCTGTATTAGTTGCTGGCTGACAGAGCAGATAGCTCAGTGTCCTTCCTCATTGTTGTGCTCCACTCTAGCTATTGGAACTCCTAAATTGTTGTTGGGCGGAAGAAAATGAGAAAGACAAATGTGAATATCACCATGAAAAAACTTACTGTATTTTGCTGGACTTGTAAGAAGTGTATCTGCCATCAGTGTGCACTTTGGGGAGGAATGCGTGGTTTAAACCGTTTGGCAGAAATTTATTAACAGCATGTCACTAAAGTGAACGAAGAGGTAGCCAAACTTCGTCAACGGTCTCACGGAACTGATCAGCTTAGTTCAAGAAGTGGACAGAAATGCAGAAGCGGTGAGAAATGCAAAAGGACGAGTATGTTCGAGAAATTAGGAACGCGATGGAGATGATGACTGCATGGTTGGACACACAGCTGAAAAACAAGCTCATAACCTTCATGGGTCAGAAGACGTCTCTTACTCACGAAACAGAGCTGTTGGAATCTTTACTTCAGGAGGTAGAACATCAGGTGATAAAATACATCCGTTTATGTGCTGCTGAGTGAATATTAGTTACTAAATAGTATGAAATAGCCTTTTCTGAGAGAAAAAAAAAAGAATTACATTGACAATGGCCAGTTCATTTGTATTTGGTAACCTTGGAGAAAGTACTCCACTGTCTATCCTATCTTGGTGAGTTCAAAGTTCTGTATCTAAATTATTTTCTTATACCCTAAACCACTTTCATAGATCCTAAATAACTTAAGCTTCTAAGTCTTTAATCTTCAAAAACTTTACCCCTCTTTTGTTAGATTTGTTTTTTAAATCTGATAATAAGGAAAACTATCAAGTCTTCAAATCCCATCAGAGACCTGAGAAGGATAAATTTTACCTGAGTAAATAGGAAGTGCAAGGCAAGCGACTTCCAAATCTAATGAAATGACGGAGACTGCTTGTCACCTGGACAGTCACCCAAGGTTCCTCTGTGTTGGTCGGATATCCACCTTTGGCCACCAGGCCCAGAAGATCTGACAGACTTTTCTGTGAAGCAGGAATTTTGAAGGACTATTTCACCGTGTCTCAGCCAGGTGGGAAAATTGATTTCCCAGTGTCCTGCTTGTCTACATTTGAGCAGCATGCTGTCAACTGTTGAGGTAAACAGTAGGCTTTTCTTTTGTCCAGTGTCCAGACTTGCCACATTTGAAGCAAACTCCAGGTGGAGGTTCTTGGTGCCCATCATCTTCTCCAAAGGCAAGTGGGTGTTCTACAAGGAGCTGATGTGTCTCTCTGTCATGAAATGCCTTTTATTACTAAAACATCATAAATGCCACAATCTGTAGATCTCTGAAGCGTTTGAGGACCACCTAAGTATATCTAAATAGACAAACATGGCTCGTTTTTAGCTATTAACTTTTTTGTTTGATCATGAAAATATATAGAGGAAGCTAAATAAAGCTTATTTTTATAATTAACTAAACTAGTATCTAACATGACTACAAATATAATTATTTATAGGTTACTGACTTCTAACTTGCAGTTCTTAATTATCCTAAAAAGCAGACAGTAATAGCTTCCATGGGATTAGAACTGTTTGTTACATTGTAAATGAGTCGCATACACCCTTAAGTTTCTACCATCATACAAAAGTCCATACCAAACAATCTGAAATATTTGAGAAACACTGTTGCTTTCTTAGCCTAAAAGAAGATACAAAACTCCACCCTTCTTTGTCTTTTCATCCTCTTCCCCCTCACTGCTAACAATAAATAGTAGAAAAGGAAGACTAGAGAGGAGAAAGAAAAGCAAGGTCCCTGAATCTAACCCCCTTTCCAGTTTTGTATTCCCTGACCATGACTGGTAATAACTTGGAACCAAATCCAATAAAAAACAACAAACATCCATAACCCACCAAATGACCAAAACCCACCCATCCCTCTTCTAAGGAGTGAGGGCATCATATAATTTAAATTGCTTCCTTCTGTCGGAAGTGATGTCATCTTTTGGGGACCATAAGAAAACTGGCTCTGTGGGGTAAGAAAGTGTAGGGCTTAGCTGAGATATTGGCTAAGGTTACTTGTGAGACTGGACCACCTGAGGCTAACTGCTCTGAAGCTGGCCCGGATGCAACTTTTAAGGAAACAGCAGCTGAGACAGTCTGTCAGACTGGATTGTTTTTGTCTTCGTTGCTTTGTCTTCTTTGATGTCTGGCGTCTTTGTTCTAAAAACACGAAAGCTTTTAAAGGTAACATTACAGGGACATTTCTGCTTTAACATATGTCATCGCAAGTCATCGGAAGATGATTCTCTGTTCTGTGTTTTAGCAGGTGAAAGGTATCTTTCCATCTTATAAGTCTCTTTGGACCGGAAACCAGACTGCAACGGGGTGCTACAAATCCCATCTGCCATCTGAAAGGATGACACGGAATAAGTCATGAGTGCCGTGTGGCCAAAAGGATTCACTGGCTTCCAAGCAGAGATTCATGTCTCAGCAGTCTCTGAGCTGTTCCCACGTAGGAGGCCAGCACTGCACCACCTGTTTTGTTGTCCTCTTCTTCCTCGCTTTCCCTGTCAGCAGCCAAGATTTTCAGGAGGTCCTCCAAGATCAAGTCTCTTTATTGTAAGGAATTCACAGCCTTTCATTTCCTGTAAGAGGTAAAACCATATCCTCTTCCCCAACACAACACATTTCCTGACTTCCATTCTGAGATTAACACATCCTCAAAGTAGGCAGACTGATTTAATTCAGCAGTCCTTTCTAAAACCCATGTCTTTCATCAGCTGTGCTACCTGTCTCATTGACATTTTAAAAAGGTAAGTTAATAAAGAATTATGTAATCTATCTTTGGGAGACTTCCTAGCCCCCTTTTATTTTAGGAATGTTTACTTTAAAGTGAAGTTAGCTCTTTCTGCAATTGCTTGGCCTGTAGGATTTTAAGGTATATCTGTAACACACTTTACGTTCAATGTTTTTAAAAAATTGTTGCACTGTACTGGAGACATATGATGGAATATTATCAGTATTAATCTGTAAGGGTATCCTTAAGATGGCATCACTTTTTGATATTTATACAACTAACTACAACATATAATTTGAAGCAGCGATCATCTAATAGATATGAACCATATCCTTGGTTTTCTAGGACCATTGGCACTAATAAATGAGGAGATGGATCGATTATTAATAGGAAATATATTAAAGGCTTCAAGTTTTCATAAAAGGTACCATGTAAATAGAAGTTTAAAGGAAAAAAATTCTATAACCCGGCAACGAGAGTTTGCCAGGTGAGCCTCTTTATATCACAAGACTGAGTTTCTCTTTCTTTGAGAATGGAAGAGTAATAGACCTAACATCAATCTCAGGATGGCCTGAGGGGAACGGTTGAGCGGCAGAACACTTTCCTAGTACGTGCAGAGACCTGCATCTGAACCGCAGCACCGCAAAGGTATGACAGAGCTGCCCAAGTATGATTAGCTCTGCGGTAAACGTACACTTTGGGTCAAGCATCGCTTTGGCTCAGAGGCCATTATTGCCATTTTTATCATGTGTGGGAACAGGGGGAGTAGACCAGTCACGGGCTGTAATATTGGAGTCAAACCTACATCTATCGGTTATCAATGGTACTGATTATCTGACTCCTTTCCCCTTAAATGACTTTCCTCTCCAAACACTCTGAGTTACCTGTCCTATGGGCCTTGTGCTTATCAAAGGGCTAACCAGTCACGTGCCTGTTGTGTAAGTCAGGGCTTTCAGAGGAACAGAATCCATAGAATTTAAAGGGGATTTATTAAACTGACTTACTCTCAGGAGTCCAACAGTGGCCTCTGCATACTGGAGAGGCTGAGGACCCAGTAACTGCTCAGTCTATGAGGCTAGATACCTCAGTAGTCTCAGCCTGGTCCCGAGGGCCTGGCAGATTCCTGTTCATACTGGAAGACCAAAGAATGCTGCTCTAATAGCTGTACAGGGATGTAACAGCCACAGAAGTAGCAACAAGGTAGCTAAATTCACAATGGTTGATAATAATAGGCCAAAACCAAAGCTTTACTCTTACATCTTTTACGTGTGCTGCAACCAGAAGGTGACAGTCACATTTGACATCAGTCTTCCCACTTCAGCTAGCCTGAGTAAGAAAAGCCCTCACATGGATAAGTGGCTATTAGCCCAAATGCTCGAATTACCCTAGATGCACAGAACACATGAAACTCAAGAAGGATGATCAAAATGTGAATGCTTCACTCCTTCTTTAAAAGGGGAACAAGAATACCCTTGGCAGGGAATAGGGAAGCAAAGTTTAGAACAGAGGCTGAAGGAACACCCATTCAGAGCCTGCCCCACATGTGGCCCATACATATACAGCCACCAAACTAGATAAGATGGATGAAGCAAAGAAGTGCAGGCCGACAGGAACCGGATGTAGATCTCTCCCGAGAGACACAGCCAGAATATGGCAAATACATAGGCGAATGCCAGCAGCAAAACACTGAACTGAGAACGGGACCCCCATTGAAGGAATCAGAGAAAGGACTGGAAGAGCTTGAAGGGGCTCGAGACCCCATATGAACAACAATGCCAACCAACCAGAGCTTCCAGGGACTAAGCCACTACCTAAAGACTATACATGGACTGACCCTGGGCTCCAACCTCATAGGTAGCAATGAACAGCCTAGTAAGAGCACCAGTGGAAGGGGAAGCCCTTGGTCCTGCCAAGACTGAACCCCAGTGAATGTGATTTTTTGGGGAGGTGGTAATGGGGGGAGGATCGGGAGGGAAGCTCATGTAGAAGGGGAGGGGGAGGGGTTGGGGGATGTTGGCCCGGAAACCAGGAAGGGGAATAACAGTCAAAATGTAAATAAGAAATACTCAAGTTAATAAAGATTAGAGAGAGAGAGAGAGAGAGAGAGAGAGAGAGAGAGAGAGAGAGAGAGAGAGAGAGAGCGCTCCTTAAAACCTAGAGAATCAAGAGAGCATGCATGGGCAAGATGGCTGAGTTATATAGGAAAAAGAGAATCTAGGAGAAGGGAAGCAGAGTCCACAACCTGGGCTCAAGACATTTAGGGTAGGGGTTGGGGTGGCAGGGGCTAAGAGGAGCCAGGACTCTGTAATAGGTCCTTGTGCTGCTGGAAGGACCTGGCAGCCAGCATCTGCTTTGATCTCAGTCAGCCCTTCGTCCTGAGTTTCTTTGGGACCTGACCCTGAGTAGGTGAGGCAACGTTGCCAAGCTGAGGGTTGCAGCAGGGAATAGGCACATGGTGCTAGGAGGTTGGTGGGAAACGCTAGTATGAAGGGTGTGCTTGATGGGTGAGGAACATTGGCCTCAGCTTGGAGACTTGAGGAGGTACCGGTTAGTAAGGTTCCACAGAGTAAGTTTGAAGAGGTAGCTCCTCCCTTGGCCGGAAGTGCTGTGGCTGAGACTCCAGTAGAGCCCGGGGAGCGCTCAGCTAAAGGAGAACTGGAATAGGTAGGTGATCAACCCCAGACAGCTATCCGTCAGAAACCTAGCACACCTAGAATCATCTGGTGGCTCTAGCTAAGGGCTGCAAAGGCCTCTTGAGAACATCAGAGTCCTGGGGGTGGGAAAGGAACTGCCAGACTCCTTGTGAGAGTCCGTGGGGGCCAGTGCTCCCCTGGAGAATAAGGCAGAGAGGACTCTGTAGTGCAGTCTGAAGTCTAGGGAGTCACGCCTGGGCTCCACCCACAGAAGCCATGTACCCTCACCCAATGGGTGACAGTCAGTGCCCAAGTGCTGCAGACCATCCATGCTTGACGCACCCAGTGGTGGCATTTCTGTCAGTGGGAAAGCTTTACCCTGCCTTCCCTTCCAGGAAGTTCCATGTGTCTTGTGGGTTATACATCCATAGATTCAGCCCCCTGGAAAAATAATATCCCCACTGAAATTTATACTGGCCTTTTCTTGTCAAGATCCCTGGAAGATACCGATGATAACTGTTTACTTAGTATGTGTGTCGTGTTTCATGTTACAGGCAACCTTAAAGTGATTTAATGTATACAAGAGGATATGCAGGGCCACATGTTGTACTGGCTGGTGTCAACCTTACACAAGCTAGAGTCAACCCAGAGGAAGGAGCTTCAGTTGAGGAAATGCCTCCATGAGATCCAGCTGTAAGGCATTTCCTCAATCAGTGATCAATAAGGGAGGGCCCAGCCCATTGTGGGTGGGGCCATCCCTGGGCAGTTTGTCCTGGGTTCTGTAAGAAAGCAGGCTGAGCAAGCCATGGGGAAGCCAGTAAGTAGCACCTTTCTATGGCGTCTGCATCAGCTCCTGCCTCCAGGATCCTTCCCTGTTTGAGTTCCTGTCCTGACTTCCTTTGGTGATGAACAGCAATGTGGAAGTGTGAGCTGAATAAACCCTTTCCTACCCAACTTGCTTTTTTGTTCATGGTGTTTTGTCACAGCAATAGAAACCCTATGGAAGACATATGTAAATATGGCGTGAGCGTGTGCCCATCTAATGTGTCAGATCTCCAGGAACACTGTCCACCTTCCTTGACACAGGGTCTCTCAGTTGCCCGTTAATTAGACCAGACTGGATGGCCATTGAAATTCAAGGATATGCTTGTCTCCACTTTACCAGCACAAAGATTTTAAGTAGGTACAACTATGCCTGTTTTTTTTTTCTTCTGTGAGTCCTGGGGATTGAACTCAAGCCCTCAGACTCTAAAGGCAAGCAGCTAACCAACTGAGCCATCCCTTAGATCCTATATCATGACTATTCCAAACCTCTGTTCCTACACCTGTAAAATACATACAAGAAGGAGCACAGTGCAGTCACATTAGCAAACAAGACACCAACAGAACTGAATCCATGTCCACAGGCCAATCTAGACTGCAGCTTAGTCTCAAGGCTCCCAAAGCATGACCCCAGCTTTTGTTGGCACAGGAAGTTGGAGGGACATTGCACTTACTGAATACCTACTGCTCACCCAATCAGATGTCTCTGTTGCAAACCTTGGAGCTTAGCCTTGGAGATACTCAGAAAACAGTGATGACTCAGAACGGGGTCCTAAGGTAGGAGGCCAGGGTCTCAGGTTGTAAGAGATAATAGGGAGCTGTTCTATGTTGAGGGTTTATGGACTTATCTGCTAATGACAGCTTGTTGAAGATGGGGGGTGTGGAGAAAGGGACACGCACACACACACACACACACACAATTTCATTTTTATAGGGATTATACCTGGCTGTTGCTAGGTAACTTATGGGCAGAGCCTAGAGGAAATGCTAACAATGGTGGCCTTTAATACCAGCACTTAGGAGGCAGAGGCAGGTGGATATTTGTGAGTTCAAGGCCATCTTAGTCTATATAATAAGCTCCAGGACAGCCAGGGCCTTGTAGAGAAACCCTGTCTCTAAAATCAACAACAATAACACCTACCCCAAACAACAACAACAACAAGAGCAAACAAACAAAAGCTAGTAGATAGAACCTGAGGAACAACTCCTGCCCTAGCAAGCGTTACTATTGCTATAATGAAACACCATGAGCAAAGAAGCTTGAGGAGGAAAATGGCTTACACTTCCAAATCATCGTTCATCGTCGAAGGAAGGCAGGACATGAACTCAAACAGGGCAGGAACCTGGAAGCAGGAGGTGATGCAGAGGCCACAGAGGAGTGCTGCTTACAGCCCCCTGCTCCTCGTGGCTTGCTCAACTTACTTTCTTATAGAACTGAGGACCACCAGCCTAGGGATGCCACCACCCACAGTGGGCTAGAAGGTCTTCCCTAGGCCTTCCCCCGTCAATAATTAATTAAGAGGATGCCCTCCAGGCTTACCTACAGCCAGATCTTCTGGAGGCATATTCTAAACAGAGGCTTCCTCCTCTCGGGTGACTTTCGTTCTTATCAATTTAACATGGAACTACCTAACACAACACCCAGCGTTGGCCACTAGCCTCCACCTGCATCCACAGACATGAATGAGCACCCAGACAAATATGTATTCTCATTTACACGCATAAACACACAAGAGGTCATGTGCCTCTTCAAGTATACCCAGAGGATGAAGTAGTGTCCAATCTTGTCCCCTCAACTCCCTGTTTCCACTACTCCTGCTCCCTGCCTGTTTTGTTCTGTCTTGAGATAGGGTCTCATGTGTTGTTCCAGTCTAGCTCCAAACTCACACTCTCCTGCCTCAACATCCTGAGTTCTGGGATTGCAAGCATGCACCAGCATAGCTGCCTCACTGCTTTCTCCCTCCCAGAAAAAGAAAAAACCGAGCTGCAGAAGCAGAGAGAGGATGAGTTAATCCAGGAGCTCCACAGACTGGTACAGAAGAGAGACTTCCTGATGGATGATGCTGAGATGGAACGGTAAAGGTGGGCTCTAGGCCATCAGATCCCAAGCCTCTACTCCCTGTTCCACCCCACAAAACCACTGTCTGTTCCTGGGATTTACGGCTTTGCCTCTACCATTGCTCTGCATACACCGAACCCTTCTGACCTGAGAACCCATTTCATAGTCAAGAGAACAACAGTTTCATCCTCCAAAATCTTGCCAAGTCCTGTATGTCTTAGCTGATTGCCATTCAGGCAGGTGGACAGGAAGGAATTATATCATGTGATAGAGAACAAAGTTATACATCATCTGGATGCATCAAAGCAACTCTCAAAACTTGTCAATATGTATAGAAACCTGTCCCCATGGCAACCTCCACCACGTGCCCAGGTTTGGGCTTTCCTCCCCTTTCCTTCCCCTCTTATAGTTTCCTGTCTACTGTGCCTGCCAATCTTGGGCTGGGAGCCCCTGGTCCTGGAGCTTCACCACGACTAGAGGGCCCCAGGATGCCAGGCCTGGGTGCAGCTGTGTCTTGGATATTTTCATCCCAGGACAAAGTCTTTGGAGTCTCTCTCCATGCAGGGGGCAACTTCCTCTTCATCATGTTTTCTCCGAGGACCTCGCCAGAGTTAGCTGGGCTGCACAAAACCCATTTATTCCTGGCAACCTTGAAGGCAGAGATGACTTTTTTGAGATGAACCCTGAATCTTGTGGGAATCAGAGTGTCTTGGCCAGCTTGAAGGCACAGGAATGCCTCCCAGGTCACTGAACCCCAGTAGGGAGCCTCGGTCCTAGAATATCCCTATTTCTGCCTTGAGGTGTCTCTATCTCTGGGCCAACATTTATTTATACAGTGATGTGTGACTTCATTCAGACATAGGGTTCACCTAACACAGGTATGTTTTACCATACATATATATATATATATATATATATGTGTGTGTGTGTGTGTGTGTGTATGTGTGTGTGTGAGTGTGTGTGTGTGTGTGTGTGTGTGCGTTTGTGTGTGTTTTTGTGTGTGTGAGTGTCTATGTGTGTGTATGTGAGTGTGTGTGTGAGTGTGTGTGTGTGTGTGTGTGACATAATAACATTCACACCACTCAAAAAGCTCAACACATATCTCCTCACCTTAGCCTCTTACTGAGCCTCCTTGGTGTTTTCCTCACTGACTTTATTTCCCTCTTTTCTTCCTTCCCAGGGAACAGGAAGAAGACAAGGAAATGGCTGATTTCCTGAGGATCGAGTTAAAACCTCTCGACAATGTAACCAAGTCTTCAGCCAATAAGTGCCTGCATGACTTTCCCTCTTCCCCTACAAAAGACTGACTATTTCAAAGAAGTGAAGGACAAGGGGGCATAGGGCAGGCTTTATAGATCCAGCCTGCGCATGGCCCAGCAGCACAGGGGAGGTGCACAGGCCTAGCTCGTGCAGTTTCTCAGGCCAGACCCTGACATGCTCCATGCTCCGTTTCATGTTTTGCTACAACAGCTTCAGAACTCTTAGTAATTTTGGTTCCAGAGCTCTGTGTTGTCATTTTCCCAGATATAAGTAGCTAATGCCACCAGAAGCTGTCCTTGCATAGTCCCAGTTTGGTATTTTTCATAAAAGGAACTAGATGGTTACTGTGGTCTCCAGGAGCTCCAGATGCTATTAAGACTGGAATCTGGAAGAGCCGGAAACACAATTATGAAAATAATTATTAATTATGAGACACCCAGAGCAGAAAGGGTTTTGTCTGACACAAGTTTGGGGGTACCTGAAGTCCACCCACATGCTATAGTGATCAGGGATCCCGTGCCACTGTCTTCTCTTTCTTGATGCAATGATTGGCAGATATTTCTAATTGCTACATTAGTGAGGTTTCTTTCTATTGTGAGAAGTGGATATCTTTGAATATTGGTGGTGCACATCTTTAATCCCAGTACTTGGGAGGCACAGATAAGTGGGTCCTTGTGAGTTCAAGGCCAGCCTGGTCTATATAGAAAGCTCCAGGCTAACCAGGGTTACTTAGTGAGAACCAGTCTCAAAAAGAAAAAGTATGCACCTAGTTAAATTTAGACTAAACAGAAAATGGGGAGGAGTTGAGAAAGAACAAAATCTCAGGCCTCCGGGGCACAGCACTGTTAGACCTGCCTTTCTTTCTTCCCACAGTTCATGTACTTGTACACTACCTCCATTTCCCCTGTGTACTGGATCTGCAAAACAACTTGAAGGAGGAAAGGTTTACACACACACACACACACACACACACACACACACACACACACACACACACACACACCACATATATTGGTGGACCCAGCTAGTCCACCAATGGCTGTCTACAAATGAAAGGTTCAAGAATCCAGTACGTATTCAGTCCACGAGGCTGCATGTCTCATCTGGTCGTTACACATGCTGGAATCCAGAAGTAGACTCTAATGCTAGTGAGAGAACAGACTTGGCTACTGAGAGCAAGCAAGCAGGTAAAGAGAAAGGGCAAGTTTCCTTCTCCCATGTCCTTCGTATAGGCTGACACAGACGGTGTGGACCAGATTAAAAGTAGATAGTCCTACCTCAAAAGATCTGGATTAACAGTGTATCTTCCCACCTCAAAGATCCAGAATAAAAGTAGATCTTCCCCGTGGCCCAGAGGAGCAACTGCACCGCTGCGAGAGCCTTAGGGGGAGGCCCAGTGCATTTATGCTGCAAAGACAGAACGACTTCGAATAATAGGCCCGTGTTCCCGGACGCTGTTCCCACATGTGGATTTCTGGTTGCAGCAAGATAACAAGCAAATCCTAGAGAAATTTCCTACATCTCCTCTGGCTGAGTCCCCCTTTTCCCCCACACTTTGTTGAACATATTAGATCTACCCTGATGTTCTTTTAAAAATTCCCATCTCCAGAGAATATACTGTTTCCTGGAAATACAGAAAAAAATAAAGATGGCTTATGGGAAAAAATCTCTCCAGGGAACTAACATCAGATCAGGGTTACTGAAGAATTCAACTTTTTGGCCTGATAAAGACCATTGCTGGTTTGGAATCTACACCTGCACACTTTTACTTCCTCCGTCCTTACTGCCTTCCAAAATAAAACTTTATTTTAGCAAAGGCAAAAAAGTAGATCTTCCCACAAGAAGTGGCTCAGTGGTTAAGAGCACTCTTAACCACTCTTCCAAAGGTCCTGAGTTCAATTCCCAGCAACCACATGGTGGCTCACAACCATCTGTAATGGGATCTTATGACTTCTGGTGTGTCTAAAGATAGAAACAGTGTACTTACAACATAAAAAGAATACATACATACATACATACATACATACATACATACATACATACATACATGAAAGAAAAAAACCCTCACTTTCCCAGGCGACTGCCGAAGATGTCAGAGGGGCAGGTATTGGAGGTATTGGAAGGTGAGGCCATCTTCTGAGCCGCCTGGTGGCCTTTGTGGCCAAGCAGGTACTCTGGGCCAGAAGGTGGTGGTTGTATGCTGTGAGGGCATCAACATTTCTGGAAATTTCTACAGAAACCACTACCACTTCCAAGCCCCGAGCTGCATTTTTTGGTGCACTGTGCAAGGCATGCTGCCCCCACAAGACCAAGAGAGCCCAGGCTGCCCTGGAACACCTCAAGGTGTTGGACGGGACCCTTCCACCCTATTATGACAAGAAAAACGGATGGTGGTCCCTGCTGCCCTCAAGGTTGTGCGACTGAAGCCTACCAGAAAGTTTGCTTACCTGGGGCAGCTGACTCTTGAGGTTGGGGGTGGGGGGAGGGGGTACCAGACAGTGACAGCCACTCCAGAGGAGAAACAGAAGGAAAAGGCCAAGATCCACTACTGGAAGAAGAAGCAGCTCTTGAGGCTACAGAAACAGGCAGAAAAGAATGTAGAGAAGAAAATCTGCAACTTCACAGAGGTCCTCAAGACCAATGGACTCATGGTTTGAAGCCAATAAAGATCTTTGAGCCTCAGGAAAAAAGAAAGAAAAAGAAAAGAAAATTAGAAGAAGAAGAAGAAGAAGAAGAAGAAGAAGAAGAAGAAGAAGAAGAAGAAGAAGAAGAAGAAGAAGAAGAAGAAGAAGAAGAAGAAGAAGAAGCCGCCTCACAGTTTGGGTTTTAGTTAATTCCAGATGTAGTCAAGTTGACATCCAAGAATAGCCATCACACCTTGTGCCTAAATACATACATTTCAGGTGTAGACTGATCCTTTAGATTTTTTTTAATCTTGGGACTCCATTATCATCAAATCAGTGGTGGAAATCAGGCCACATATCAGGTCCCTTGCAAGAGGAGTACATTTGGTGTTTTGATTTTTTGTTAAAATAGTTACTTTATCCATGATGCTACGTAGAAGGAACATGTTTCTGCCTTCTCACCATGCTGCTAGGCAGAATCTTTCTATTTGACATTTTATAGAAGAGGCAGGCCTGTGAAGAAACTGACTTTAGGCGGGCTGTGTGCCTTGTGGTTTTAGTGACAAGTAAGGAGAAGGAAGCCCTTCTGTATTCTCCACACTTAACATCCTTGTTTGCACAGGTCATTAAAAAACTGGGTTTGCAGAAATTCTCAAAAGGGTGATCACATCTCATGCATACTGCAGCCTTCAATAGATATCAACCTCCAAGAAGATTATCTCACAGTAAAATTTTGAAACCCACGAAAACGTGAATCACCATGGTTGGAGTCAATGAATACAACAAAGAAATGACTTTCTAAGAACCTGATATGAACTGTCAGGGGCCAGCGACATGGCTCAGAAAATAAAGACACTTGCTGGGCCCCAGACATCCTGAGTTTGATCTCCAGAATCCATATAAGTGTGAAGGGAGAGAACTCCACAGCTGTCCTCTGCCCTCCACAGACACTTGGTCCCCCACTCACATGTGTGCACACATGTGCTTAGCACCACAGAAATCCAGCCCAAAGGGGTCTCTATGGCTTTCACTGCTAAGGCTATGTATGTGCAGAAGCCCCTTTTCCTTCCTCTAGTTCCTAGAAATCTTGGACCTTGGTTGACTTCAATGTGCCCATCCCTACCTCTATCTCCAGGGATTCTCCTCTGTACATCCCCTCTCATCATGGGAGACACCAGTGATGGAGTTTAGGGCCCCCTAACTAAGTCTGACCTTAGGATCTTATGTAAAGATCCTACGTCAGTTAAGACCACATTCTAAAGTCTAGACTGCTTCAGTTAGACTTTATTGCTGTGACAGGATACCTGATACAAACAGCTTAGAGGAGGAAGACTTTGGGTTCATGGTTTCAGAGGGATTTGTTCGTCGTTTAGCTCCGTACACTTGAGCAGGACAGGATGGCAGTGTCACATGTTGGAAGAACACCACATTTCACAGTAGGTAGCAATGTCTGTCTCACCTCACTTCCCACTTCTAGTTCATTTGGGATCCCACAACTGTAAGTTGGGGGTTCTGCCACATTCAGGGTAGGTCTCCTCTCTCTGAGAGTACCTTGATAGACACACTTAGAGGTATGTCTTATTGGTCCCCCAGGTGCCTCTTCATCCAATCAAGCTGATATGATAAACCATCACAGGTAGACATGAAATTGGAGCAGATTTCTTATCCAACTTCTTAAACTCCTTCACACTCTAATTTAAAACACTAAGACCACACGGTGGGCTCTGTTGTCTCTTCCCCATGGAAAACATAAGCCAAGAGACCAAGAACAGTCCCTCACTGATACCCTGCCTCCAATACTTACCCCACTAATTTCCCAGCATCCAGTTCTCCCACTGAGTTCCTAACAGACCTTTATTATATTCCTGCAGTTGCTTTCTTTATTGGTTTTGGAAATGGGTATCTAGGACCAGCAGGATGGTTCCATGGGTAAAAGTACTTGTCACATAAGCCTAATAGTCTAAAAGTTTCATGCCCATAGCCTACTGTATTAGTGACTTTCATAGTGTTGTGATAAAACACCTTGATCAAGGAAACTTTTTTTTTAAATCATTTAATTGGGCTTATGGTTCTAGAGTCCATGGTGGTGCAGTGAGGCATTGTGACAGGAACAGATGAGAGCTCCTATCTTGAACCACACTAGGAATGGTAGGGGTCTTTTGGAACCTCAAAGCCCACGTCCAGTGATCTTCCTCCAGGAAAGCCATACCTCTCAACCCTTTTCCCCCAAATGGCCACCAAATAGGAGCCAAGTATTCAAAGGCACAAGACTTATGGGGGACATCTCATTCAAACCACCACACCCACCTTAAAAAAGTCAGATGAAATAGAAGGCATTTGCAATCCCAGCCGTCCTACAGGAGAGGAGAAGAAGGAACCAGATACTCACTCAGAAGCTCGCTGGTCAGCCGGCCTGAAATACACAGCACAGCAGACAAAAGAGACCCAGACAAGAGAGAGAGAACTGCCTCTTGAGAGTTGTCCTTTGACCTCCAGTGGGCACCTTTGTATATGTGCATCCACACACACAGTGTATCTCATATAAAAAACTACAACATCTACTTGGGCTATCAGTGGGACAGGATCAGATGAAATTAAGAGATGATGCTCTCCAATCACCAGGGCTACCACAAAGCTGGGGGATCTTGAAGACCATGGGACTCTCTATGACTTGATCCTTCTGGAAGGCACGTTTCTGGCTTCTTATTACATGGCCTCTTGTCATGTATCTCTGGTCAGTTGAACTGAGTTCCTAGACAAGCTTGACCACAGGTTGTTTCAGACTTGTAACTGTCCTGTTCTCTCCCCTTTAATGCCAGGGTTATAGACTTTCTAGTCTCTGCTAAACCTTCCTGATGCTTGGGGATCCTCCTCCCCAGTCTGGTCTTTTCTCTCTTCCACTTTTCAAACATCTTAGATGGCCAACTACACTCCTAGACTTGTTTTTCAACCTGGATATCCCTCCAAAACTCAGATTTGCCCTGAATCAACACTGGAATACAACGTGCACATTAAAATAACATATCCTAAGACAAGGATTGGCAAGTTGCCATCTAAGGCCTGTCTGCCTTCTATCTTTGTAAAGTTTTTTTTAAACCTTTATTTGGATTTTATGTGTATGAATGTTTGTCCTGCATGTATATTTGTGCATTGCCTGCATGCAGTGCTGACAGGGACCAAAAGAGGGTATTAGATTTCTTCCCTGGGACTGGAGTTACGACACCTGTTACCGCCATTTGAATTGATCCCAGGTCCTCTGGAAGAGCAGCCAGTGTTCCTCCTGACTATTGCAAAGCCTTGCCCTCATAAAGTTTATTGGAAAAAAGTCAGTCTCACTCAGTCACAGATCACCTTTGGGTGCTTCTTTGCTAAATGGTAGAGCTGATTGCTAAAGAGCACATGGTCCCCAAGTCCTGAAATAATTACTCTCTTGGTCTTAAGGTGAAATTAATCAGCTTCAGGCTGACAGGATGGCTCAGCAGGCCAAGTGCTTGCCACACAATCCTGATGACCTGAGTGGGTCC
This sequence comes from Rattus rattus, assembly GCF_011064425.1. NCBI lineage: Eukaryota > Metazoa > Chordata > Mammalia > Rodentia > Muridae > Rattus > Rattus rattus. Next base: position 160,305,324 of record NC_046155.1, read on the forward strand.
TCCATAGAAGGAGAGAACTGATTTCTGAAAATGCTCCTTTGATCGTCACACTCACACTGCGTCGTGAGAATATTCCCAACTGTTCCCCTACACACTAATAAATCTTTGGAAAAATTAACCAAGTTTTTAACTTGGTGTAACTTGGTACTAGGTTTCTTCAAAGTGTTTCCATGTTGGGGAAGGGTATTCTCTGTTCCCATCTGCCCAAGGACAAGTCCTCTTGTCCTTGACCTATTACTCATTTCTATTCAACTGCTATGTCTCTAACACCTACCTCATGAGTTCCCTGTAGAGTGTGACCTCTCCTATGGTAGCCACTGTCATTGCTTTATCAACTTTTATCAACTACAACCACTTATTAACCCTTCATTACTCCTCATTCCACATCAGCCTTCAGATTCTTCCTAAGCTATTTTCATGGTAGAAAGAAACACCAGTACTCCCTTCTGCAGCTTTCCCCTCTTCCTGTACCAGAGCCTTCCTTACCTCCGGATACTGAGACCACAGGTTCCCTTCAGTTCCTTGGCTCCTCTTGCCACCTCTCTGTTGTCATGACTCCCAGCTCTTCACACAGCATTTCCCCCGTCAAGGACATCTCGAGTTCCTCACCAGCCAGCCCTTCTTCCCACATCTCTGCCTCTAGACAATTCATGCTTTGCTCTACAGCGAAAATGATCTTTGAAAAGCACCGATGTAACCAGGTCTGCTGTTTGACACCCTCCTATGCCTTCCCACAAGCACAGTGGGAAAGTCCAGGGACCCAGGCTAGCTTTCTCACAATCTAATCCTTTTCCACACCCTCTTCCCAGTCCTAGGTTCATGTCTTGGTTCATTCTGACTTAAGGGAATAGATATAAACTGAGCAGGAACTACCAGAGAAGGAAGAATGTGCAGAGTGAAGCCTTAGAGGGGACGCTGTACCACGCCCAGTAAAGCTCTAGCCTGGAAGCCGGTGCATTAGACAGGCAAAAGCTTCCTCACTGTGATACTGCAAGGGCAGTAGACTCATCATCCCCAGTTGGTACAACTGAGACTCAGAATGGAGAGGTGATGAACTCAAAGCCATATAACATGTGGGTTGGGTTTAGGCCCCAGAAGTCTTGAGCCGTCCTGCACAAGGCAGGAGGTGAGCATCATGGCTGGGCCAGAGTGCTGAGGCCTGCAGGCTTCAACAAACATCAGGCACTTTTCAACTTGTGGATTTGTGAGGTAATTCCACTGGTCAATGCAGTCCTTGCCGGGTGCTGGGAAATAGATTAGGTGAACCTTGTATCCTAGTGAGGGAGACAGAGGTCAGTGTGGACCTTGGAATGACTGAATCTCCTTGCATAGTAGGGTTAGCCAAAGAAAGGGGCTTCATGGCAGAGCTGTAATGCTCAGATTAAAACTCCAGTGATGCTCCCCTTGAGGGAACTCAGGTCTCCCTGTATGCATGCTCTACACCTCCAGTATCCACCCTGTAAGACACAGAAAAGCACAAGACAGCTAGGGGGAGCTTAGAGTCAGGCATGTGATAAATGAACCTGCCATCAGCCAACCAGCAGACAGGAAACTACAAATAGGAAGGCTACTGAGCTGTGCTATTCTGCTGACAGAGGAGGTGCTGCTCTCAAAAGGTAAGCAGGAGGGGTGCTGTAGGGGACCACGGATAAAACACCTTTGTAAACCAAGGCCCAATGCCATGTACCCAAGATTCCTATACCTCCCCAGGCCTGGACCCATGATGAATGATCTCTGAGCCTTAGCATCTGCTAATATAGGATGTGCCACAGCTCTACATCCCATCCTTTGTATGATAAGACACACAGTTCGGACCCCTTTTCTCCCGACACCCCAGGATCCAAAGTTGCATAGGGCCTCAGGACACAAAGCAAATCTTCCAGCATGTATATGAAGGAGGAAGTGAGTTTCTACCATGGGAGGAGACTGACCCATGAATTAGATGTCCTTTTTCCAACAGTCCCACCACCCTCTGTATCCCCACCACTCCACCAATTTCCTTCCTGCTTAACTAAAACACTAAACCAGGTCAGTGGTTCTCAACCATCCTAATGTCACAAACCCTTTAATTACAGTTGCTCATATTATGGCGACCCCCCCAAACACGAAATTATTTTGTTGCTACTTCATAGCTGTCTTAGTCTGGGTTTCCATTGCTGTGAAGAGACACTATGACCAAGGCAACTCTTATAAAGGACATTTCCTTGGCTGGCTTATACTTCCAGGCAGAAAGCATGGCAGTGTGAAGACAGACATGGTGCTGGAGGAGCCAAGAGTTCCGTATCTTCACTGAAAGGAGGCCAAGAGCAGACTGTATCCTGTGGCTAGGAGGTCTCAAAACCCACGCTCACAATGACACAGTTCCCCCAACAAGGCCACACCTCCTAACAGTGCCACTCCCTGGGCCAAGCATACTCAAGCCACAATTTTAATTGTGTTCATTATGAATCACCTGGTAGGTAGTATATTTGGCATGTGACGCCTAAAGGGCTTGTGACACACAGGTTGTGACACACAGGTTGAGAACTGCCGCTTTAGGTCCCTTCGCACCTCAACAAACTCAAATCTCCCTCTCATATTGAGAAGTTCCAAGGACAACCAACCAGTCAGCCTCAGGTCCCACCTGCTCCCACCCAGCAGGCTCTTTAGGAAGGGGTGTAGATTTCTCCCCACCTTCCTCCTCATGGACCATATATCTACGTAATGTCTGGGGTACCCTGAACAATTGTTTTCCCTAGTCCTGCTGTAGAATTAAAAGGTGCAGAGGCTGTGGGAAGGTGGAAGGAGGGCTCACATTCTGGAGTTCAGATTTTCTGAGGAAGGAATCACACATTCACACATGCACCCAGGCCAGAGATCAACACTGGCTGTCTTACTACTTCTCACCTTGGTTTTTGAGCCAGAGTCTCTCAATAAACCTGGCGCTTACTTACGGCGAGGCTAGCTGGCCGCTTGGCCGGCTAGTTAGCTCTAGTAATGTGCCTGTCTGCTCCCAGGACTAGCATTATAGGCCTGGCTACCATCCCTAGCATTTTAGGATGTGTGCTGGAGAGTGAAACTGGGTTCTCATGCTTGTGCAGTCAGCACCTGATCCACTGAGCCATCTCTCCAACTCCAACATTTTGTGCAAAACTTTGCTGTGGTAAAAGTTGTTTTGAAGGCACTGTCCAGTGGTCACTGGGAGCGTGTAAACACAGATCTTTCCCAAATCTTAAACCAAGAAGCAGCTTGTCGTGTCCTTTCCAAGGCCGTAGAGATTGGGTTGGGATAGGGACTTCATAGCTAAGTCTATGTCAGAAGCCTTTCCTTTCCAGACTTAATGGGAAAGCAAGCTTATCAAGGGGCGGAGACCAGACATACAGACAGTACACACATATCAAAGGGAGAACCTAAGATTCACCCTGGCTCTAACTGGGATGTTCTTTTCCACTTGTGGAACAGGGTACAAGGCTGGAAAATCCAAGTTGTATTCACATGGTACCAATAGCCTAGTCTCCTTCTTCAGCCCTCGGCGTCCCTTAAATGCCATCCAACTTACCTGATGCACTCCAGACGGGCCTACAATTTTCTGTTGCTGACATGACTTTCGAGTCCTCTTGCCCCCACCTCCAGATGACGTATATGGTGCCAGGAATTGAACCAGGGCTGTGTGAATGCTAAGCAAACACTCCACCCACTCAACTACCCACATCTCCAGCTTAAATGCATAACATTTCAGGAGAGACGAAAAGGCCAGGCCACACGAAATGAGCCGATGAAACTGGTTAATAATCCCACCCCACAAACAAAAGCACTCATTACAGATGCTTGCTCAATAAGTTTATTGACAACTGTTTTGTACCAACACACAAACAGCACTTGAACCCTTCCCCCCAAAAAAAGTGTTCAAAGTAGACAGTTAAGAAAAACTTCCTGCTCCCCAAGCCTCATCAAAAGCAAACAGTGCAGGATGGGAAGACGGGAAAGGGGATTCTGGTGATAACTTTTGCCTTTTCAACAGATAAATCTAATCAGGTACATCCTTCCACTCAGAAAAAGTGTCTCATTATCTCCATGTACATACATGATAGCATCATTACCTAAGCCTCTGGATAAAGAAATAGTGATTGGACTGGCCTCTTGTGCACACCACACGCTGAGAGCTTCCAATTGAGTTGTGACATCTTGTAACAGCAATGGTGAGTCACTCCCCAGAACACACACCCATCTGCTGTATTCTTTGTTGCCCACAGAACCTGACCTTTGGAGAGGACCCCGAGTAACTTTAGTGACATCTAGTGTTTTCAAAGTCCATAATCCCGGCTATGCTTGCAAACCTGAAGTCGGAGCAGGCAAGCTTAGCCTTAGGACGTCTGCAAACAGGACAAACTCAACACTCTTGACACCAACTTTATCACACTGCTTAAAAGCCTTAAAGAATTGCATATGTGCACTAAGATTGCAGAGGAAGTGCCATCAGGCCTTAAAGAGGAAGTGCTATCCGGCCTCAGAAAAGGAGCGAAGCCAGGAAGTACCTTCAGGCATTTCACTAAAAGAGTGTCAGGCCCGGAACATTTCTAGTGCAGCTCCTTCCGGGGCAGGTCATAGTGCTGAGAACTGGGAATCACTGGCTTCATTTAAAAGGTTTTGATTAAAAAAAAATTCAACTGGTAAAAAAAAAAAATCTCTCAGCCTTTAATTTTGTGACATTTTATCAAAATGCTGGCTATGAAATCAGAATCCATTTTCTGGCCTTCCAGAAAAAAAAATAAATAAATAAACATTCCCCACCAAAGAAGTCATCTGACTAGTGGAAGATTGTGTGCCAACAGGTTCTTTCTGCTCTGACTGTATTTGCCTTTTTTGCCCAACAGATACAATCCGTTAGAAATGTCAGGTCTCTCCAACAGGGGTGAGAGGCCACTGAGAAGAGAAGGCCATTCCACAAGGCAGTGCCCACAAAGGCTAGCTTTTCTCCAATGCCAACATCAGACACAATAAGAAAACAAAAACCCAAACGTGCTTCCAACAGTGAGCAGTAACAGTAAAGCTAGACTCTGTATTGACGTCAGGATGAACTAACATGGGCACACGCATCTTCACACAGAGAGCTTCCCAGATTTACAGCCAATTTTTAAATCACAAGAACAAGGATAGGCTGATCAACCTTGGCCTTCGAATTACAGATAAAACTCTGGCCTCTTCTTAGTGGAAACAGTATTGATACCACGACTCTGAAGCACTTCACCACTCAGCTGACTTACATTTATGCATTTAATGCATAGCTTAAAAAAAAATCAGACTGTAAGCATTACCTCTCAATATACAATATGTCATTCAAATGCTGACTTTAAATGGATGACATCAAGGCCATCTCCTTTCCTTAAACCTTATCCTTATCAAACTGGGACAGACAGAGAAGGGAAGCATGAAATAACTTTCTAGAAAGCTCTTTATTAAATGAGATCCCCAAATGGAAATGTTTTTAAAAAAATGGGATGAGGCCACATTGGTTAACCACAGACAGTTACATAAAAAACAAGGCACATCAACAAGTCCGCTAGAAGCCAGGAACTTTCCTGCCAACCTGAAAATGGCTCTCTTGCCACTCACTCATGCCCCAGTGTGACCCACAGGCTTACGGACATGTTTGGCTTCTTGAACAACCTCAAGTCCATTTGCTTAAACGAATGATTGAGGCTGCTCGATGGGACTCAAGCCACTTCCTGCTGGGTGGTCTCTATTTCTTCCCAACCACCACCATTCACAATAGTCTAGAAAAATCTGGTAAATATATTACAGATTCCTTAATGGAGTTCTTTCAAATAACCGGAAGAAAAGGAAGAAAACGTTCATCTGAAAGTTGGGAACAAACATTTCCCTATGGATCATTAATAAAAGTGGCGTCTGGGGTCAAGACATAAAATGGGGTTTTTACGTCTATTTTTTGCGTGTAGACAGTTCCCCCACCCCATCCTAATTTAATTCTGTCTTCAAAATAGGAGTTAGAGCTTGGTCATAGGTGCAAATGAAAAACTGGCTGCCAATTTGACTCTAATTTTGGGCTGCTTTTTTGCTGGGCTCTCCACTGCATCCTTGCTGATCAGTGGCCTAGGGGCTTCTGAGGAGGGTTTGGGAGGAGCAGAAGCAGATGCTGGGCTACTGGGTGAGGAGTCACAGGACAGGTTCCCCTTCCTTACTGGTATTGGAATTTCTGTTTTTTCTTCTTGGTTTAAAAATAAAGCTCCTAGAAAGACAGAAAAATAAATAGGTTTATTTAGTTCTAGGCCTCATAAGAAGTACTGGTTTTCACTTCATCTGCATTTAAAAAACAAAAACAAGCTTATAAAACCCCACCAGGGCCAGGTGTGGTAGGTGGCTTGTAAATCCAGCTCCCAGGAAGCTGAGGCAAGATTACCATAGCGACAGGCCAGCCTTGGCTACAAGTCAATGTCTCATAAACAAGCAAGCAAGCAAACAAACAAACAAAACCCCAACAAACAGCACCTAGGGGGCGGAGGCGGAGGCAGAGGCAGAGGCAGTCAGATCTCTGTGAGTTTACGGCCAGCCTGGTCAACAGAGCCAGTTCCAGGACAGCCGCTGGGGCTGTTATACTGAGAAACGAAACCCCCAAACCAAACAACAAAAGCACCAAATGTCACACTTATGTCACAGTTTAGGTATTGGCTACATGGTGAATATTATATGTCACAAAAATAAAAGATTTATAAATGATCCACCACTTTTCTTTAAATTGCAAATTTTTAGACATGTCTTGTAGGCTACCTATAAAGGCCAGTTTTTCTTCCTCGGATTCTGCTCCTTCATTCCTCCGTCTTGTGACTAAGACTCAGAAATCTGCGAATGTTCTGAGGCAACAGGGAGAAGCACCTTAGTGCTTGCTAGTGAATACCTGCCCACTCTTTTTACAGAGGCCACATGGCGTTGACGTCAGAGACAAGGGAAGAGTCACTTGGAACCACGTTAGAAGGTCAGCTGGTTTTCGTCAGAGTTTAGACCACATGTAACTCACGTGTGTTCGAGAAAGACAGACACTGTGTCTTAGATGCCTTCTGTGTATACAAGAAACCCCTGATGCTAAAGTGATAGTGACAGAGGGAGGACACAGCCCCAGCTTCTCCTCAGATGGGCGGGGACCTGTGTTCCTCAGGCTCTTGTCCTCTGTCACAAGCATTTGGAAGAACTCTTGTGTACAGGTGCATAAAGGTGAGCACCCCATGAAGAGGCAGCTCTCCAGCTCTACGGAGTACACGGTGAGTCTGTGGTCTTACGGGCTCTTTCCATGTCATAAGCAACGTCAAACTCTCCTGGCTCTGTCTGGGGCCAGTTGTGTCAAACACTGCCTTACAAAGACTGTAGACAGTGGAAGCCAACAGCAGAGACCAAAGTACAGGCAGAAAAGAAAAGAGTCAGAGTCAAGCGACAGAAGAGGAAAGTGGAGGCTTCCCTCAGAGCACCTGGGACTCCTCAAAGGCAGAACGACAGACTAACCATCAAAAGGCCTTAGTCACCTAACCTGTGGAGCAGAGGTGGTGGCCCCACTATTAGTAAGGTCCATCAGCCCCAGCACAGGGTAAGAAATTGAATGGACTTCACCTCAGGCTAACATTAAGTTTGTATGTTAAGAAATCAGCATTTCATTCTAGCATTCAGGAGGCAGAAACATATGGATCTCCATGAGTTAGAGGCTAGCCTGATCTACAAGGCAAGTTTCAGTCCAGCCAAAGCTATATAGTAAGACCCTGTCCTAAAACAAAAACAACCAAAGAGGTCACTTTCTTGGTTTTTAGGTCACAGGACTCCAGGACCTCAAACCAAAAGTACCTTGCTCAAACCAGCTTCCTAAAGCCCCAGAATCCACTGGGACCTAAGTAAATGTTATGTAGCAAGTAACAAGTATTACCTAAGGAGCAGCTGAATCTCAGACATGGTAGGAAGGCCAAAAGTTCCAGAGGACATGGGATAGGACTTAATTACTCAAGGATTCTTCCACAGCCCAGCGCAATTAGTCCTCAACTTAGATTATACCAGATTTATAAATCCTATTAGCAGCAAACCCAGCAAGGAAGGGAAGGGCTGAATAATCGGCACAGGTACTTTTATGCCTGAAACAGTATTGCATTCCCTATGCTCGTCAGACACCTCCTACACTGGCATCATGGGTCATCTGCAAACCCACAGACAAGTGCCCAAGCATATGGGGTGCAACCTACCCAAAGGCTCCTGAGGGTGTTCCTCAAACTGAATGAGATCAGTGGGCTGCAGGATGACAGGATCTGGTCTTAGCTGAGGGGATGGCAGGCATGAAGGAACAGGAGTACAGAGGAGGTCAACAGGGGAGCTGTTGGCCAAGTGCAGAAGCTCCTGCTCCATCTGGCTGAGTCCTGCAGAGAGAAGGCAGGCAGCTATGTTCAAACAGGCACAAAGGTCTGCTCCTGAGGGCTTTCCTCGGCCTCAGAAGTCAGCATCAAGTAATCAAGCTCTCTCTCTCTCTCTCTCTCTCTCTCTCTCTCTCTCTCTCTCTCTCTCTCTCTCTCTCATGCATGCGTGAGTGCACACACACACACACACAACAAAAACCAACCAAACAATAACACCATTATCACAAGACCCCTGGCAAACAATACACCAAACTGCACTGGGGGGAAATGAATATTTAGGTCTAGAGAGATGGCTCATACAGTTAAGAACATTCGTTGCTCTTGTAGAAGGCTTGAACTTGGTTCCCAGCACCCACATAGTAGCTCACAGCCATCCATTAACTCCCATTCCAGGGGACCTAATGACCTCTTCCCATTTCCTAAGCACCAAGTGCACACATACATGCAGGCAAAATACTCATACACATAAAAATAAAATACATCTAAAATATTTAATATTTAACTGTGATGAAATTGCCCACTGTTCTGTTTTCCCACATGTCCCACCCCAAGCACCTCCTGACCTTTAAGGCTCTGTCTATGTCCTTGCTTTTCCTCTAGCACCTAGTACCTGTTCCAAGATGGAGTTCTGAGGCTAGATGGGATTCGGGCACCTCCAGGATCTGCCTGCTAACTGCAGGCTGGTGTTCATGATTGACAGGGAAAAGGTCAAATGAACTTAGCTGATCTAGAAGGCAAGAGTGCCCATCAGAGAGAAAGGTCAGTGAGAGAACCACAAGGGAGTCAGGGGAGGGGAGGGGAGCTTACTTACTTTTCATGTCATTTTTTAACACTACAATTCTCTTATGACCGTGTCCTTTTATCCACACCACCTGCACACAAGACGTACTCTGGTTAAGCAGTGGAAACGGAGAGGAAAGTACCCTAACATTCAGGAAAGTGGGGCTTCTTGCGCCTGCCTCTCACATACCAGAGTGAGAACTCAATAAATGTCCTCAGGTTTCCTATGCTTTCTCCTTAGCTTCTAAAGCAACGCTCCTCCTATTCAGCCAAGTCAGGGTGGAAGTCGGCCTTGTCTCCTAGGGCTCTCCACCTGACGCCTGACCTCAGCTTCCAGGAATTCTTCCACTCCTTCATCGGAGGCTGAGCACCTTCTGTCTCGAATGCTTGGACTCGAGGACTTTGGATCTGGGAATATCTGACTATATCTAGTGAGGTCCCTTCCGGATCTGGGAGCACTTAGACTAGAAATTCAACTATACTCAAAAACATATGCACATAGCTTGAAGGCGCTTTAAATGAGTTTTTCCTTTTATTAATAGTGAAAAGGTGTTTTCACTGCAATCCATCGCAGGAGGTCAGGTGTGGGCTGTCTGCCCAATGTGGGGTCATGTTGCCTTAGAAGGTTTTAAAGTATTTTGGGTTTTAGAATTTGTTTTAACCCAGCTCAACTCCTTTACCAATACGTCATGGAGCCTGGGCAGCAGTCAGGATCCTGCCTTAGCTTCTTCCCCCACTCCGCTTTCCCTCGGTTCTTCTGTGGACAGCAGTGATGCTTTCCAAAGGTAAAGCTGGGCTCCTCTGCCTTCTCCACAGTACAGGGAAGCCCATGCTGGAGGAGCACGACCTCGGAAAGACTCCCACTCTGGGCTCTTGCTCACTTGCACTTTTCACTTCTATTCTTTCACAGCAATCTCCCAGAGCGACTTCCTTGCCTCTCACCACTGCTAGCTGTTCTTCATTGCGCGTGCCACATTATCTACCGTGAAAACCTACGCCTCCCTGCTCTACAGTGACTCACAGACATCTGTGATGCTGCCCCTCCAGGGCTGCCATACGCTCAGGACGTGGGCCTTGCCTGGGCCATTCTCTATATCAACTGGGCTCAGGGGTCACAGCTCTGCGCTCTAGCCACATCCCACTCAGGACATGGGCTTAGGGGTCCTGTCTGGTTAGGTGACCACTGAGCACATTTCTAGAAGGAAGGCCTGAAAGTCACTCACTTGGCACACAGGAATAAAGGTTGATAAAAGTTACTGAGAAACACTGAACTCACCCATCTTATGTGGCAGCACTCAGGTAACACCTTACATCTCTGATCAGGAATCAGCAATGGCTCTCCAGGAAGACACTTTCCCAGAAGCTGAGGAACACACCTACCTGTGGGATGGCTCCCAGGAGCTCCTCCACACTGCCGTAGCCATAAGTTTTGGGCTGCAGTGTTTCTCCGACATATTTGGTATAAGCCATGGCAAATTCATGGAGTAGAATCTGCTGGTAGTGATAGGTGTGAAGCAAGGACCTCACATTCTTTGCAAACGAGAATAGGCCTGTGAGCTTCACGCACTCTTCTGCCTCATCATTAGTAAAAACCTGCCCAGAAGAAAGAGGAAGGTTAGACACTTCCTGAGAGACTGGCCCTACCTGCTCTGGAGTGAGGCCTCCTGCCAAGAATGCTCAGAAGGCCCCAAATCACCTTGGCTTCTAAAAGAACTTTAAAAGGGGCTCCCAGGCTTCTAAAAGAACTTTAAAAGGGGCTCCCAGAAGAGTCCCCCAGGGGCTGGAGAGATGGCTGTTCTTCCAGAGGTCCTGAGTTCAAATCCTAGCAACCACATGGTAGCTTATAACTATCTATAAGGGATCTGATGCCTTCTGTCATGCAGGTGCACATGCAGAAAGAACACTCACACGCATAAATAAATAAATCTGTAAAATAATGTTTCTGAATCCCAACAATCAAAACAATACTTCGAGAGCCGGACTGGTCATGAATCTGAGGTGTTTGCAGCAGCCCTGCACCTGCATCGCACACTCAGTGCCAAGGGCTGCCCAGAGGCCCTAGCTAGGATTGCATCTGAGGTATGCTGTTAATAGCTGTGCTCTTCTGCTCATATCAGCTTTCTGTATTATTCAACTCTGAAAAACATTGAAGATGCTTTACATCCTAGAGTTTCGATGTCCAGCCAAGATTCCTTTACACGAAAACAAGCACATCCATCTCGATATACAAAACAAAATACCATTTTGTAAATGGTAAGGCACGCATACCAGTCATTTAAAAACAAGTTTTCTTACCATTTATGATCAAACAAATATTTGCTTTGTATAGCTGTCTTACATAGTTCCATACCAAGGGTTGAACTGCCAAAACTTAACCAGCACTGTTTAGGCAGCGGATATGCTGACATTACCAGAAGGAGGGGCATCACTCGTGCCACCAAGCCATGACAAGCTCTTTATCTTGATGCTCAAAACTCGCATTTGGTAGAACGTGATTCACAGTTTTTAAAGTGTCAGACTTGGGGCTGGGGTAAAGCTCAGCATAATGCCTACTTAGAACATCATTTAGAAAGCAAGAAGGACTTGGTTTCCTTTAATTCTTGACCTACCACATAGTCATGCGGGTTTGATTCCCAGCACAATAAACAAGAGCGATTTAAAAAAAAAAAAAAAAAAAGTAAATTCTACCACATTTCTTTTTACGCCCTAAAACGTTTTGTTTGGTTTTCTAAAGCTGAAGTTGGGGCTGCAGGTTCAACAGGCAGGAGTAATATTCCGCTCGCAGAGGCCCTGGGTTTGGTTCCCAGCACCCACATGGCAGTTCACAACCACCTGAATCTCCAGTTCCAGAGTACACAAAACCTTCTTCCAACCTCCATGGTTGGAACCATGTTATACGTACAGTGTGCAAATGAACAAAACACTTATACACATAAAATTTAAACTGAAGGATCACCCATTCAGAGCCTGCCCCACGTGTGGCCCATGCATATACAGCCACCCAATTAGACAAGATGGATGAAGCAAAGAAGTGCAGACCGACAGGAGCCGGATGTAGATCTCTCCTGAGAGACACAGCCAGAGTACAGCAAATACATAGGCGAATGCCAGCAGCAAACCACTGAACTGAGAACGGGACCCCCGTTGAAGGAATCAGAGGAAGAACTGGAAGAGCTTGAAGGGGCTCGAGACCCCATATGTACAACAATGCCAAGCAACCAGAGCTTTCAGGGACTAAGCCACTACCTAAAGACTATACATGGACTGACCCTGGACTCGGACCTCATAGGTAGCAATGAATATCCTAGTAAGAGCACCAGTGGAAGGGGAAGCCCTGGGTCCTGCTAAGACTGAACCCACAGTGAACGTGATTGTTGCGGGGAGGGCGGTAAGGGGGGGATGGGGAGGGGAACACCCATATAGAATTGGAGGGGGAGGGGTTAGGGGGATGTTGGCATGGAAACCAGGAAAGGGAATAACATTTGAAATGTAAATAAGAAATACCCAAGTTAATAGAGATGGGGGAAAAAGCAATAATCTTTAAAGATCTGCAGTTATCTCCTTTTTCAGGGTTAACTGACACTTAAATTTTTTTTTTATTTTTTAACATTGTGTGTGCATGTGTGTTATGTATATACAGCTTCAAATGCCTCAGCAAGTGTACAAAGACAGCCACTCCCGGAAACCGACTTCCACGCACTTGCTACTGTGTGCGCGTTCGCAGGCACACGCACACAAACACACACCAGCAGTTAAAGGAAAGGGGGAATGGAGAGATAGCTCAGCAGTTAACACTGCTGCTCTTGAAAAGAACCTGGGTTCAATCCCCTGCACCTAAGTGGTGAACCACCATTTGTAACGTAGCTCCAGTCCCCTGAGCTCTAAAGCCTCCTTTCCTCCTCAGTTCTGTGGGCACTAGGCACACATTCGATGCATGCATATGAATGCAAACAAGACACTTATACACATAAAATAATCTAACAGTAAATAATACATTTAAAAAAAGAGAGAGAACATGAATTTGAGAGAGAGCACATGGGAGGGGTTAAGGAGAGGAAATGGGAGAGAGATCGTATTTTAATTAAAAAAGATAAAAGCATTACAAAGAGGAAGAAAAATAGCCAGCCATTTGTAAGAGCTCTGGTGCCCCTCCAGCTCTGCACACACTAAGGTAGACTTAACTGAACTCCGGGCTGAGAAGCTTCTGATATGAACTCACACACATACCTCTACTAAAGAAGGCAGACTCTTCAGGAGCTCAGTCAAAGCCATGAATCCATAGTCACAGGGGTTGAGAGGAGTACTGTGAGTGGCTTCATAATGTCTCTTGAGCTCATCAACGGGAAGATAAGCATCTCCTTCCCAAGACATCAACAACAACAGCAACTGAACAGTGAGAGGCCGCAAAGACTTCCGGTTGACCAGTTGGATTTGCTTGCCAGACTCCGTATCAGCGACCTACAGAAAGGAGAATGCGAATCCAATTCAGATTGTCTCATTCCGGCTAAGGAGACCAATAGAGGAACTCACACACACACAGCAGTGCGTTTCTTGTTGATAGGAGACAGACACGTGGAAAGAGACAAGAGCAGAAATTGTTTTCACCCTCCCTACAGTCCATAAGCCCAGACTCCACCTACTCATCTTAAAGAAATTTGGAAGACACTGCCATGGTTCTCTCTATTTCTGTGTTCTCCCTTCCTTGCTGCTTTCCCCTAAGGCAGAGGGACAGCAGGCCAGCTGGCATGTTGTGGCTAAGCTAGTGAACACAGGGAAAGTTGCATTTTGTCTAGGTAGCCAAGAATAACCCTGAACTCAAGATCCTCCTTGTTTCTACCTCCCATGTGCCAGAACCACAGATGTGCACCACCACATCTGATTTGTGCAGCACAGGGAATTGAGCCGAAGGCTTAGTGTATGCTGAGCAAGCATTCAACCAACTGATCCACATCCCTCCCTAGTCCTGGCTTACAACCTTCCTGTCTACCTGAAATTCCCCCACCCCCACCACTAACGTCATGGCCAATGGACACTGGGGAGACCTGAACCTGTTATATATACCATGGCCTTTCAATCCTTCAACTTCTAATTGATTCCATTACAGACACTTCTCCAGAGAGACACATTCCAGGCTCTGTCTTTACCCACTTCTAAAATTGCACATTCTCACACATCATAGGGTGTCTGGGGTAGACATGGAATGGAAGACAGAAGCGATTCACTGATCATCCCTTCTCACTCTTTGTTAAGGAATGTAATCCACTGCCCTTAATCTCTCCCCTATTGTTAAGAAAAGGCCTGGAGAGATGGTTCATTGGTTAAGAGCACTGGCTACTCTTCTAGAGGATCAGGGTTCAATTCCCTGCATGGCATGGCAGATCACAATCATTTGTAACTCCAGTTCCAGAGGACCCAATGCCCTCTCTTCTGGCTTCCATGGGTACTGCATATATGTGGTGCACAGAAATACATGCAAGCAAAACTCCCATATACATAAAAAAAAGTAATAAATAAATAAATAAATAAATAACTATTCTTTGAAAACAGTTAATTCTACTGGGCAGGACGAAGACCTAGCTGAATGATAGGTGGGTTAATCATAAAACAATGTACTTTTCCTTTCCAGAATGTCCAACCCCAACCCATAAGCCAACAATGAGGCTCAGTTGCGTCTGCCCATCCTTCGGAGTCCTGATTTGGAAAATCCTAACTATTCCTTTTTCTTCTGTCTTTTCTTCCAGATTGGCCCGAGCCTAAGCATGTGCTCCCTAGTACTTTGTGCTTCCTTACATTTTCTGTAAAACTTCCCTCCTCACCAAGTGGCTTATCTCTGTGCCAGCTTCCCAAATGGCATGGCCGGCCCCCAACTCCTCCCTCATCCCCTTTCTCCAGTCAATGCTCTTCAAGGCACTGGAAGATGTACAGTCTGCCAGTCTGGGGACTTTTTCTTTAAAACCCTAAGTGACCTCCAGCTTCTATTTTGAATTTATTCTTATTTTTGTCCATGAGACTGAGAACCCCAAGAGGCAACTCAGACTTCCCATTTCTCGCATAGCAATGAGGGCTTAGCCAGGACTCCTTAGGATACCTGGTGACACTCCTTGCTGCCTTTTAATTACATAAAGAGAGGAGAGGATGGATCTGTTCCTGCACCCCCTAGACAGTGCTACTGTCTTCAATCTCCCCATCTTCTTTCAGGTGTCACACGACTCCTTTCCTCACGTACTTCTGCTTCTCCCCATGCCCAGTACTGAGGCCTGAAAGCCGGACTTTGCAAGCTGGGCGAACTCTCTACTGAGCTTAACTCTACTCTTTCTATTTTTATTTTTTTAAAGTTGGAGATAGGGTCTTGTTAAGTTGCTCAAGCTGGTCTTAAATTACAAGTTTTCCTGCTTCGGCCTCCTTAGGCCCTGGGATTATAGGCCAGCCCTCTGTTACTCACTTTTCTGCCCATCTTAGCACTAAGGGTGTCGACACCAATTCACTGGCATTCCTGTCAATAATTTAAGTTCTTCTGCCCCTTACGTCCCTTCCGCTGTAGTCATCTGGCCAGCTCCCACCATGAACCCAGTCATCAGCTCCTGGACCTACAGCCAGGTGACACACTCCTCCCTACCATTCACGTGTGGTGAGCACCAGCTTCCCAAGCACACAGTGTCGTCCACATCCCTGACTCCACAGTGTCACACCTTCCCTGAGCTCGCCTAGCCTAGGTTCTGATCCCTCTCCTCTTTAACAGTCACCTCACCTCGCTGAGGTCTTGTCTTTACTGACTGTTGTGATGAGCCTGCAGTAGCCCCTGTGACCTGGTCCCGGTTAATGGTGAATAAAGATGCCAGTAGCTGGGCGGAAGAGGCACAGGTGGGTTTGGGTTTCACGGGCTTGGAGAGAGAGGACCAGGAGGAGGGAGAGGGAGAGCTCTCATGGAAAAGGAAAACATGCAGGAGGGAGAAGGTGAGCTGCCGTGGGCTGAGGGCCAAGAGAAGGTGGCCCTGAGGGCTGCCCGACTGGAGTTAAGAGCAGCCCAGGTGGAACACAGAACAGTGAGTGATAACCTGGGGTTATTGACAGGAAGGGAGAGTCTAACAACATGGAGGGGAGGCAGCTGCACAGCTGTTGGGCTGCCTACGGCTATTGAAAAGTCCAAAGGCTGGGTGTTTCATCCAGGAACATAAATGGTATAAGGGGGATAAGAAATCCAGTACCAGGATTTACTACTATTTTCTACTACATTAACCTTCCACTTGATGGTAACGTAGCATCCTTTTCCTGGTGGCCATTTAGTTCCTGGAGCCAGATTTCTTATCAGATCCCATCCAACAGTCCCAGTTCCTGCGGAAGATTAAGGCAGTGCCTCCTCATGGCTCGCCTCCCACCTCCTCCTCAGACAAGTGCTTCTTGCCTGTGTCTGCTCACGGCTCAAGTCATTGTTCTTTGGAACCTGTAAACCTACCCAATTGCAGTACCTGGACACCATCCCCCCGGAATAGCTGGGCTCTCCCACTTCCCCTCGCAAGCGAGCCAAAAGCTGCGACAAACCCTGCTGCCGCTTTGCCTTGACTCTCCCTTGTTCAATCTCCTCTAAGTGCTGTTCTCAGCAGCAAGACAGTCCCCTCCAGCTACCTAAGTCTCATGGAACGCCCCGTCACTCCCTTCCTATCTCCTGTAATGGCTCCCCCTCTAACCTGTCAGATTCTCTCCGTGCCTCTGACTGATGATGCAGCACTTCCTGCTTCTCCCTTTCCAGTCTTTCCTCCTGGCAGTTTTTCCCCAGTCCTGTGCTGTAGACCTGCAGATGTTCTGGGAACCATGCAGCTGTCCTACCTATACGTGGGAGGGTCAGATTGGCATGGAAGGGCAGAGATGAGGAAGGTGCCCTCTAAAGGGCTTTGCCAGGCTGGAGAGATGGCTCAGCGGTTAACAGCACTGACTACTCTTCCAGAGGTCCTGAGTTCAATTCCCAGCAACCACATGGTGGCTCACAACCATCTGTAATGACATCTGATGCCTTCTTCTGGTGTGTCTGACGACAGCTACAGTGTACTTATATATAATAAATAAATAAATCTTTAAAGGGGCTTTGCCAACCACAAAGCCAATTTTGAGCTTGTGCTTGTTCTCAAGATGACTCTTAAATGAGTCAGGAAGCATGGAAGATACATGATAAAGCCTCCCCGGAACCTTGTAGACGAAGAACTCTCTGGAAGGCTTCCACTTCAGGCCAGCATGGCAGAGGTTATTCTACCTGAGTCTATGTTCCTAGGATAAAAAGTGATCCTGCCAGGTCAGAAAGATACAAAGGAAGACTATAGATCCAAAGTGCAAAAACTAAGCCACTTCCTTAAGGTTTCAATGACGCCCGGCTATGAAGCATCAGCAGGACCCACAGGGTACACACATCTGAAATGCTGTAGAGTACACACAACACCTCACACACACCATGCCACAGCCGTGTCCGTAAAAGGACAGTGGCTTACCTTTACGACGTGGCAGAGCTTCTGTGTCAAAGCTGAGACTGAACTGACATCATAGTCTTGGAGACGAAACGTATAACCAAAAGTTTTAGCATATTCTGTGAACAGATCTGTCATCATGAGGCAGTTACCCTTTTGGGACCGCAGAAGCTTAACAAACTGGGCGGCTAGAGCTTTGAATCGCTCCCCTTCAGTCAAAGTCAGGATTTTCTCTTCTCCACATTCCAACACCTTAGAAACACAGAGGGCAGAAGGAGAGGTTTAAACACACAATTGCAGGTAGAGTTAGGTGACGTGGAACACTGCACATTGCTCGCTTAAGACGGAATGTGTTATAAAGGCATACTTTGGCAAAATCAAAGAGCTCTTCCCTCAGAACTCAAACACACATGTAAGACATTCTTTTTCCTGGCAGTAAACTCTGTTATGTATGTTGTATAACAGCAAAAAGGTTTTAACATTTTTGGAGTCAAAGATAATGTTAATAACACTAATAGAAATCCAGCCCTGCTTGGAAGAGCTCAGTATGAACATTCCCACTCCACTCTAAGGCAGTTTGGGAAGCACAGTGCTGCTCGGAAATATCCAGTTTAGTATTTAAACCGTCTCATCCTATTTTCGGTAATTACTCTCACACAAGCTGAAGATTATTTTTGATTCTTACCATTTAACCTAGGCTGGCTTCAATCACAGAATTCCCCAGGCTCCACCTCATGAATTCTGAGATTATAGAACAAATTGCACATTTACCTAAATTTATGAATTAGGTCAACAATACAGTTTTTCTGATGAGGCTATTTCTGATTCATAACTAAAAACAGTTAACATCTCCCTATAGACTGCTCAGAAAAACAGTTAAAAGATTGGAATCTCTTCACTTACTTGTAAAATCTCAGGTATGGCTTCCAAAAGTTCAAGCAACTTGGTAAATCCATAATATGAGAGTTTGCACTGCCGGCCAAAGTGGTGGTGGTAAGAGGGAATGAACTTGTTAAAGGGCATCCGGAAATGGGGCTGGTGACGCAGCAAGTCCACAACGTCTTTGGAGAACTGCTTTGTCCTTTCTATTTCATCCTGAGTTCGTTCTTTAAAAAACAAAGCACCTTATAAATCAGGCCCCCACCCGGTCTGTTTAGCACCAACCCTGCAGGGGCTCTGTCCGAGTCACAAGAGATCAGCTTCGCCTTCCCCAGACACACAGCCCACAATAAACTTGGAACTCGCTTGGAGCCAGTGCTCCTCATCCAGGCTAAGGCACAACCCTGGGAAACAAAGGTGCTACTGTGGAAGGTGCAAGACACCCTTGTCATCACCTTCAAGAGAGACAATTCCTGTAAATCCTGTCCACTACACCTATGTGAAGAAGACAGACACAGAAGCCTGGGTGCCCCAACCAATAAGTGTTATTTCTGTGAAATCAAAAGTGTTATTTCTGAACACTCACGTGGTTTTTTTGTTTATTCATTTGATCTCCAGTCAAAGGTTGTCAGCAGAAAGGAGTTATTAGGCATCAAAATTGTAACAAAACAAAAAAGTACTTAAATATTGATCTTCCTCTCTGTTAATTTTTAAATTGATTGAAAAAGGACACTCTGGAAGCTTGTGACCTCAGGGACACAGAGACCCTCTCCCTGGGAATGGGCAGAATAAGGTGTCTCCCAGACTTAGCTGAACTACAACAAGTAGGAAGACAAATGCCACGTTCCTCTGTGTTTGTTTTCTTCCAAAATATGCACAGTAAAATAATTCTCAGAGCTAAAATGGATTCTCCATCAGCTCTCAGACTCTAGAAATATGCTCATAGTTGAGAAGCATTTAACAAAATGCTGGTTATGGCTTCTCTCCTTTGAGTAGATTCTTTGCCTGTCTGCCTGCCTGCCTTTTTTTCTTCGGGACAGGGTTTCTCTGTGTAGCCCTGGCTGTCCTGGAACTCACTCTGTAGACTAGACTGGCCTTGAACTCACAGAGATCAGCCTGCCTCTGCCTCCCAAGTGCTGGGATTAAAGACACCCCATAACCAGTGTGCTTTCTTACAGGGCACATGACTTCCCCTCTTCCAAAGAACACAGG
Source organism: Rattus rattus (assembly GCF_011064425.1). NCBI lineage: Eukaryota > Metazoa > Chordata > Mammalia > Rodentia > Muridae > Rattus > Rattus rattus. The sequence goes on from NC_046155.1 coordinate 160,325,029, forward strand.
TTTTGTGCACCAGGTAATGTTACAAGCTGTACTTTCAAAGGAACCATTAAGAGCCACGGAAAGAGAGAGAAGAGTGCACCCTACCACCACCACCACCACCAACAACAACACACACACACACACACACACACACACACAATTAAACCAAATATTCCATTTAAAAGTAAACGATGACTAAGCTCATGCCCACAATCCCAGCACTTAGGAGACTGAGGTCAGAGTGCTACTACAAGCCTGGGCTACACTGTGAAGTCAGGTCTTAAAAGTACAAACAATAGCACCACTAAGATAGACAGCACTCCTCTATATACCTCTTTTTCGGATACAAATGACCATGTTATCATCTTGTTGGGACAAGCAAATAGTTGTGTCTGGGATCTCTGATATTATATCAGTCAAGTCACAAACACCGTATTCCGTGACATCCCAATCCTTTGAGAAACACCTATGTTTTAACATGGGAAATGGGCAAAGAATGAGTACAATCATTGCCACAGTAACAAGCTTTACCAAAAAAACAGCTTTTTTTTCTTTTTTTAAAGCTTCCCATCAACTCACCAGTGATAAGCCTGTGAGAAATCTCTCACAGTGACCTGCTTGCTGGCCTGGGACTTCAGGAGTTTTAGTAAATCCTGAGTGAAGCGTTTCACCTGGGCCCTATGAGTGAGGGTCAGCAGACGCTTGGAGCCCATTCCAAGGATCTGAAAACAAAATTTCTAATTACTTATACTATAAAGAACTCAAAAGATACGTCAACCTTGTCTCTGTCTTTCTTGCTCTTGTCACCTCAGACTATCTCCCTCAAATATAACGCCTGCAATGTGAAATGGACACAATTTCAGTAAGTACAGTTAGAAAGAACCATGACCCTGTCTGGTACCAAAATCATTTGTTTGCTTGTTTTCAAAGTGCCTCAAAAGGTCATGAGTGCAAAGAGGAAGAGCACATGTTCGGTCTGGATAACTAATTTCATCTCTAAAAGACAGATGAAGTTTCAAGCTTTTTTAAACAAGTAGGAAATTATTAAAACACTGTATTCAGGGAAGTCATAGGCAGTCTAGATAGGATCCAATAGACAGTGACTAATGTCCAACTCCTGAAAGGTAGAGCACTTAACACCCTGGTAGGTACCAACTTTGTAAGTGTGTTATGCTCATAGCAGCCCTGTACAATAATGAGCATCATAAAGAACACTGCTGGAAGCTTCCAGGGACTAAGCCACTACCCAAAGACTATACATGGACTGACCCCTGGGCTCCAACTGCATAGGTAGCAATGAATAGCCTAGTAAGAGCACCAGTGGAAGGGGAAGCCCTGGGTCCTGCTAAGACTGAACCCCCCAGTGAACGGGATTGTTGGGGGAGGGCGGTAATGGGGGGAAGGATGGGGAGGGGAACACCCATATAGAAGGGGAGGGGGAGGGGTAAGGGGGATGTTTGAGTGGAAACCAGGAAAGGTAATAACAACTGAGATGTAAATAAGAAATAACCAATTTAATAAAGATGGAGAAAAGGGGGGGGAGAACGCTGCTGGAAAGCAGGTGTCAGCCCCTAAAGACTAGAGGGAAGGGCTGGAGAGATGGCTCAGTGGTTAAGAGCACTGACTGTTCTTCCAGAGGTCCTGAGTTCAATTCCCAGCAACCACATGGTGGCTCACAACCATCTGTAATGAGATTTGATGAAGAAGTTCTGCCGGTTGTGGTGGCGCACACCGGTAGGATTTGCTGAAGGAGGCAGAGGCAGGAGGATCACGAGTTCGAGGCCAGCCTGGGCTACACATTTTAGAGTTGGGGATTTAGCTAAGGGGTAGAGCACTTGCCAAGGAAGCGCAAGGCCCTGGGTTCGGTCCCCAGCTCGAAAAAAAAAAAAAAAAAAAAAAAGAAGTTCTGGTGTGTCTGAAGATAGCAGCAGTGTATTCATATACATAAAATAAATAAAATTAAAAAAAAAAAGACTAGAGGGAAAATGCCCACGGGCCTCTAAGGAATTCTTTTAGGATGGAAATTTGTAGTCTCTTGAAAACATGAGTAGGCTCTTGCATTTTGAAGCAAGCTCTTACAGGCTGTTTAGCCTCAGACTTTCTGAGAGATGAGAACTATTTTGTTCGAGTCTTTAGTTGTAGAGCTGAAGTCACGGAAGAACCCTCCTTTCTTTAAATAGGTAACCCCTTGTATCCTTTACCTGCAACACATGAGGCACAGCTTCTAGTAGTTCAATCAGCTTGGAATAGCCATAGTCTGAAACCCGGCACTGCTTTCCAAAATGGTGGTGGTACGAAGGGATGAAGTTACTGATCGGTAGCATGCAGGATGGTTGGTTCTTTAGTAAATCAATGACTTCTCTGCTGAACTGAATCAGCTGAGGGTTTGTCACAGGGCTTTTAGAACGAAGAAGCCAAGGGTCTAGGAAAGAAAAGCACCCTGAGGCCTTAGGCATGATTTCCCTCGCTCAAGGACTGTTTCATACACTTAGCTCAGGATCCCTGTGCAGCTGTTTCAAGTTTCAGCTTCTACAGGTGGGCACCACGGAACCACATGACCAGACCCTCTTACTACGGGCAGGCAAACCGTTTGCCTTAATTCTCAAAAGGTGTCAAAAAATAGAAGACCACAGAGCACTCTGGGGTTATGTGAAGGTGAACAAGGGCTCCCCAGACCACACTGGCAATATTTCAAGAATCCATTTGTAATTTACTCACCATATTTCTCCCACAGACACCGTATAGATAGGAACCAGGAAGGCGGCCCATGAATTATCCAATAGTGGAGCTGAAATTTTACCCAGAAAGCTATGGGAAACAGTAATCTGGTAACAGGATGGGAAACGGAGGTGGAACCAGATCGATCCACCTACCTCATTACAGCCCTAACAGGACTGGACCATTCTATGAAGACACATTCACAGCAATATTCCTGCCTGTCTCTTAAATGCTATAAATACCAGGTCTGCACCATCAAGTTTTTAAAACCTTAGGCGCTCACACCTGAAAAAAAAAAAAAAAAAAAAGCTCTATCTAAAAAAAGAAAGGTGTTGCAGAGATGGCTCAGTGGTTAAGAGCACAGGATGCTCTTCCAGAGGACCCAGGTTCAATTCTCAGTACCCACATGGCAGCTCACAACTGTCTGTAACTCCAGTTTCAGAGCTTCTGACGCCCTCACACAGACATTCATGGAGGCAAAACACCAATGAACATAAAATACAAATAAATTATTTTTTTTAAAAAAGCCTAAGTAGCGCTGGCATGGTGACAAATGTCCTTACTGTCTGCACTGGGGCAGGGGAGGCTGAAGCGAGAGGATTATGAGTTTAAGACAAGCCTTGATTACATAAGTAAGACACCATCTCTGGTAATAATGATAATGAAGATGATAATAATAAATAAAACTAAAAAAAATCAGATGAAAATCTTTATGGAGAAGTAGAAGGAAGAAGTTTGTGAAGTCAGCACAAGAGGGAGGTTGGGAGCCTCCCGTGGCCCTGTGCAGCCTAAGACAGAGAGGAGAAGTCAGGTTTAGGAAGGAGCTTCTGTCCAGGGCTCCCCCAGAGCTGCTGACACAGGCCAGGCTTCCAGTCACCCTTCTACCTTTAAACAGAGGTGCAAGCCTAAGAAGGAAGACACATTAGGGCCAAAGAAAAGGAAGAGAGAGAGAGAGAGAGAGAGAGAGAGAGAGAGAGAGAGAGAGAGAGAGAGAGAGAGAGTGAGTGAGAGTGAGTGTACACTCATGTATGTGGGAGCTGTTGATCCTGGTATTCAAACTCAGGTTTTCAGGCTTCATGGTGGGTGCCTTTACTCTCTGAGCCATCTTGCTGGCCCGACTTTGGCATCTTCAGAAGTCAGGTTCTACCAAGTCCTTAACACGTCTGGGAAGTTTTAAGATTAAAGGGGACACTTCGGTGAAAATGCTGCTACTGCTTGAAATCAAAGCCAGAGAGAGCTTCCTCCTGTCCTCCCTGTAGACAGGTGGGAGCTTGGGGCTCAACCTCTGCCACTGGCCCACCTACCAGTGTTGGGAGACGGGGGCTTGTTGTGAATCCACTTCACTACTTTGACGCCATTCGGAGCAGTGGCAATGTTCACTCCTGGAATGCAGGTGATGAAGTGCTCTAAGGGGACACCCTTGTGGCTGTCTTGTGTAAATTCTAGGTCACCAAACTCCGCGGCATAGCAATCTGGAAAGCTAAAGGGATGAGAGAATAAGGAAAAGGGCAGTGCAGGCAGCTGCAGCAGGCTTTAACCAGTGTATCTGGTGAGAAGTAGCTGCTGGACACATTCTAAGAGCTGTAGACATCCCTGGGCAGCGTTCAGTAGGGAATTAGATAAAGCACTGTGGGTTGTCAAGGCCACCAAATCTCAAGTTGGCCTTTGTCTGTGGCCCAGAGTGGTTCAATATACTCTAACGATAGAACTGCTTTCCTCCCTTGGCACCTGAACGCAGGTGGAATGGTGCACTCTCGGGGCACTTGTGCAGCCTTCAAATTGGAAGCATCTCTCTCCTGCAACGAAGAAACCGTTCTCACTTTGATGTTTGTGAAATCCAACATAAACCCAGGTTCTTGTTGAGATACTAAGCACACGATCCATTTCTCAAAGCCTCAACCCTAGGACAGAGCCCTCCTTCTACTCCTTGCTTCCATCAGTAGGCAGACTTCAGGAATGACCCTACGAGCACTCTACTCCCAATGGCTAACGTGGCTCACCTCAGCAAAGGCACAGTGCCCTCGTGGGTCTGCAGAAGACTATGAACTTGAGGTGCGAACACTTTCAAAGACAGAACCACAAAAGGAACCTTGTAAGAGTCTGGATCAAATACAAGTTCACTGCAGGAAAGACAGCAAACAGTGAGCGGACTTCTCAGGCGTGGAAAGCATTCCCTGCTCAGACTTTTTGGAGGGCCTTGATGTACCTGAAGTCCTTGTTGGAGCAGTGCTGCTTGCAGACAGGTTCGTGATACTCCAACTGTTCAAAGACAACTAGGCTGCAGTTTGTAGAGGAGCCATCATGAGACTGGGAAGAGCCCAGTGGGTTCTGGTGGGCCTGGCTACTGGGTAAGAGACACACGAGCCGCCCGTTTCCCTGTTGACGGATTGCAATCGTGTCTGTTAATTTGTATAAATCAGACACATTTAACTTGTGTCCATACCTAAGAACAGGAAAGAGATGTTGGTTTAGAATGCTTTCCTTTGATTATGTAGAAATACCTGACCAGCTTCAGAAAACACAGAATGGCTTTCCCATCTCTCCAAGAGTAAAATGAAACTATTGACTGAGTTCGCTCACTCACTCTTGAAGCCACATGACTCCCTGCTGACTACAATAGTACTACCATTTCATAGCTCCTCCCCATGCCAGTGTCCAAGATGCTCTCAACATGTGTCACCTCCAACCACTGCCCCCTGAAATGTACCCCTTTTGAGACCTGTTCGCACCACACTGACCTCAACTTTGGACCACTGTCCTCTGTACCTGGACTCAAGCCTGACCTGGACCTGCTATAGCTGGAGTGTAATGGCCCAGGCTCTGGATGCAGAGAGATTTGAATTCACATGCTGCCTCTACTTCAGCCTTGTATAAACTTAGTTAAGATACACAACCAGCTTGAGTCTCAACTTTGCCGACTTTGAATATTGTGATAACTTGCATCCCATCTGCTAAGTGAAGGCTGAGTATGATTAGGCCTGGGCATTAGTAATTCCTTCCTACCTCTCCAGGTTCTATTCCCAGTGTCCTACATCCATCAAGCTTTTTCTCTACCAACACCAGTCCCCAGAGTCTCCCCACATAGGGAGATATGCGTTCTCTCTGTGCTCTCTTATTCTTAGTCCTAAACTCCTTTAGAGTGAAAATAACTAACCTCTGAGGATTGACATCTATTCAGGCTCTAGCCCCTTCCTCCTTCCAGGCTCTAAGTCCTCAAACCTCACCCCACCACTCCCCAATGTCTGGCATGTTCTCTTTCCACATACTTTCCTTACTTGCCCTTACCCTCTGGGACCTTGCGGATTCTTTGGCCAGTTCTCCCTCCCTTCCACCTCTTCTGGTTCTACCTGATTCCCTGCCCATCATAAACAATGCCTCTTCATCAAATAGCAGCTCTTACTTTCTGAGTCAACATCTTTCACACAGAGCCTACAAAATAGCACTCCAACTCTCTATATCAAGACTCCAAGGACGCCCTGGAACTTTAATGTCCAAAACCAACACTGAACACAACCTTTTACTCAACAAACTGCTTCCTGTTTAACTGTCCCACATTTTACCCTGCCATCTTGCTTCCTACCCAGCACCAGTACTTTAAAGAAGGACTGTCTTTAAAAATTATTTTTGATGTGTATACATGTTTTGCTTACTTGTATGTCTGTGCACCACATGTCTACCTTGATGACCCTAGGAGGTCAGAAAAGGGCATCAGATCCACTGGAGAGAGTTATAAGGTGCTGTGAGCCACCATGTGGGTGCTGGGAATTGAATCTGGGTCTACTGCAAGAGCAGCCAGTGCTCCTCCTAACTGCTGAGCCATCTCTCTAGTTTAGTGGTTCTCGACCTTAATGCTGTGACCCTTTAATACATACAGTTCCTCATGTTGTAGTGACCCCAACCCGTAAGATTATTTTTTGTTATTGCTTCATAACTGTAATCTCGCTACTGTTATGAATTGCAATGTAAATATCTGATATGCAGGATATCTGCTATGTTACCCCTGTGAAAGGGTCATTCAACCCCCAAAGAGGTCACTACATACAGGTTGAGAAGAAATTTTGGAGACAGCCATCTCATGTCTGGCCTTGCACAGCTGATTATGTCTCTCGAATTCCTCTGGCCTCCACTCCCAAATGCTGGCCACCGGGCCTCAAAGAGGCTTAAGTTTTCTGTGGCACATAGTTCCTTGTAGTCCGATTACATCAGCACAAAGTTGGGACTGGTGTAGAACTTGGCTTCTTTTCTTCCTCTCCTTGAGAATAGTTCTTACAACCATACCTCTCTATTCCCCTCCTTCCTCTAATCCACAGGACGGTTGACTCAAGAGTCACTGCCATACTCCCCATGCTACCCAGACTTCTGAAGCGCTCTCTCATCCCTATGCCTCCTTTTCATTGCCATTTCTCTTTGATTCACAGAATTCTAAGGAACTCTTTGGATACAGAACAAATGCAAATCTGCATTTTTTCTGTGGTGCCTCAGCTTTTCCTTCCACTAACACCTGCTCTGTATCTAATTTACACTGGAAACTGAAGATTCTCATTCCTGTCTGAAGTGTAGAGCAAGCTCACAAATGCCATTGGAAGAGTAAGAAACTACTATGCAAAACAAAATAAGGAAGACTTAGCTTTGGAAGCTATGGTGATCTGAGAGAAAACGGTCCCCATAAGCTCTTACCAAGTGGTACTATTCAGAAGTGCGGCCCTGCTGAAGGAGGTGTAGCCTTGTGAGAGTAAGTACATCAGTGGGGCTAGGCTTTGAGGTTTCAGATGCTCAAATCAGGCACGCCGCTCTCTCTCTCTCTCTCTCTCTCTCTCTCTGTCTCTCTCTGTCTCTCTCTCTCTCTCTCTCTCTCTCTCTGTGTGTGTGTGTGTGTGTGTGTGTGTGTGTGTGTGTGTGTGTGTCTTTTTGTAATCTGGATGTAAAACTCTCAATGACAATAATGAATTAAACCAGCTCCAATTAAATGTTTTCTTTTTTAAGAGCCACCATAGTCATGGTGTCTCTTCACAGCAATAGAAACCCTACCTAAGACAGAAGTTGCTAAGCAGAATAAAGGGATTGGTGACCTCAGGGCAAGACCCTCACCCAGTTAAACTTCCACTTTGTGAAAAGAAACTAAAAGGTAAAAGGAACTAAAGAAAAACTTACAGACTGGCATTTAATCCCAGCACTCAGAAGGCAGAGGCTGGTTGATCTTTGAGTTCGAGGTTAGCTTGGTCTACAGAGTGAGTTCCCGGAAGCTAGGCTTAGGAAGAAAGAAATCATTGAAAACCGAAAGCTGGTGAAAATGTAATTGAATAGGGGAACCATATTCCAGGCCCAAGAAGCAGCAGAATTCGGCAGCTTTGGCCACATGGTTCTGAGTTAGACTCAGGATAGAAGAAAGTTATTGCCAAGACTAAGGAACACAACGAAAGCCAAGCATATGTCAGGAGTGTCTCTGCATGAAGGCATAAAAATGCCATTGTGTGAAGCTGACTCCTGGATTGCGTGGAGACCCCAAAATATTGGAGATGCCAAAGCCATGAGATACTTTCTGAGGAAACCTGCTAAGAGTGGGTGGAACCAGCCCAAGAGAAAGAAGTTTTCTGCAGTCAACAAAGCAGAAAGAAGCTGGAGATCTGAAGAACGTTTTGACATCAGACGTGGGTCAGGGAGTTTGGAGTTTGCCCGGCTGGTTTTCAGTCTTGCTTTGGTGCAGTATTTCCTCATTATATCCTATTCCTCCCTTTTGGAATAGCAAGGTATAGTCTGTGCCACTGTATGTTAGAAGCATGTGACCTGCCTTTTAACTTGATTTTCCAGATTACAGTTAAAAGAGATTGCCATGAGTATCAGAGACTTTGAACAGAGGAGTATTGAGATTGTGAAAGACCAGGGACTTTTGAGGTTGGAGTAAATGCATTTTGCATTGCAATATGGCTACAAGTCTATGGGGTGGGCAGGGAGTAGAATGTAGTGGTTTAAATGAAAATGGCTCTTATATATGTCCTTGTTGGAATAGGTGTGGCCTTGTCAGAAAGAGGTGTGTCAACTAAGGGTAGACTTCAAGGTTTCAGAATCTCAAGCCAGGTCCAATGTCTATCTTCCTGCTGCCCGGGGATTCAGATGTAGAACTCTCAGCTATCTCTCTCTAGCACCATGTCTGCCTGCATGCAACCATGATGACAACAGACTAAACTTCTAAAACTGTAAGCCAGCCCCAAGTCAATGTTTTCCTTTAGAAGATCGGCCATTGTCCCGGTGTCTCCTCTCAGCAAGAAAACCCTAACCACGACAGGAACTTAAGTCTAAATTTTCTTAAAAAAAAAAAAGTTGTTAAAAAAATGTTAGATTCAAATTTCCAGTCTAAACAGCACAATCTGCTTTTCGTTCCCTAGTGAGAAGCGCCCACCTTAAGGGCGAGCATGGCAGCTTTATTGCATGGAAGTTACCAGTCACTAGTGCATCAGCAGAACAGTAAGTGGAACTTACTTCTTTTCATAGATGTCTATGAATTTAAAGAGATTCAAACAACAGGCAGGAGCGTCCTGAAGAATAGATATTGTTTCTGTACTGTGGGACAAAATCCATGAGTTAGAGAACAGGCCACCCCCAGATATTACAAAGTATATTTTTTAAAGATTCATAAAATTAACACAATGTCAAGCAAAGTAAACTTACTAGTTCCTGGATGTTACAGTTTACTTTTCAGAAAAGTTAAAAGGAAAATCAAGAGGATTTTTGGGACAAGCCATGAAAAATGATCAATTCCTTCCCTGGGATTCCCTGGGACTCAGGAACACCATGTCCCACATCTGTGTAGCAGAAAACCATGGACTGTCTAAGGACAGGGGACATACGCACTGGGTTTTTAACTCAAAGCGAAGGCAGAGTAGCTTGAATTATCTCTTGCCGTGCGTGGCTTATGTGTTAGATGGACGGGACCGGAATTTCTGCATGTGAGTAGACGTGCAACTGGACATAGTGTCATCTCCATGACCCTTTACAAAAAAGGTACTAAAAAGACTCAAAGACAAACAAAAAGCCCAACCCATAAAGGTGATTAGCCAGGAGCCACAGAATTAGTGGTTTTGCTCCATTTCTCTTCTTTCCCCAAACACTGCAAAAACCTGATTACTTTTATTCTAAGAAACAATAACAACAAACAAAAAATACCCACAACTTTAAATACTAGCCAAGTCCGAATCACAGCGAAGACCCCTGATCTTCCAAAGCTCAGAGTGAATCTTCTTTCACTCGCTCCTCAAAGCAGCATGAGGACCTGCTATTCAGAGTTGCAAGAGCTTTCCTGACTCGGCCAGCAGAAAGACTCTGCACTGGGATTCCGAGGCCGGACTGTTGTATACCTTTCAGGACTCTGTGCTTTACTGTAGAGGTCTGCGAGTCTTAGAACCTGTTCTGGGTATGCAGCCTGCTACTTCACTCCCGAGGGCCTGCCAAGTGCGAGCTGTGTTTGGCTTTTGCTTTAACGACTGGAACAGGAGGCAGAGGGCAGATTTCAAACCCTATCAATTCACAATAACCATACATTGCATATTGCAATCTAGGAGGAATGGGAATGTGATAAAAAAAATCTATTTTTATTATTTTCAAACCATCTGAAGGTCAAGTAGTTATGTCCTGAAGTGCGTGACTAGGGTGTTGGTTTTTACCGGAGTAAAGCGAGTGACTTGTTGGCAGCTCCTGTGGAGAGAGAGACCAGGATCTTCTTGCTGCCGATTTTGTGCCTGTGAAGGCTGTTCATGGCGCAGATCGCATCATGCAGGCTTCTCATCTGCACGAAGGCCTTGAGCTGGTAATCAGTGTGGGGACTGAGCTCAACACTCTTCACCTGCAGCAGGACAAAATAGAACAGCACTGCCAGTATCTACCTCGAGCCTGTCGACTTCGAAAGTTAAAGTGAACTGTTAGGAAATGTGTTAGCAGACGTCAAGGCTTGCACAAGGTTAACTTGTCTGAATGAGATATTACAAGTGACAAAGTGAAAGCGATCTTCAAAGAAGCTCTCCTAGCCAGTCTGCCTTTTGCTCTGGTACATACCGTTCTCAGAGGCAGACTCAGGGAGTTTCTCCAACGCTGCAAAACATTGGGTCTATAAAAGAGGTTTGTTTGTTTGTTTGTTTGTTTAAGTAAGCTGGATACATTGAGATGTAGCCAACAGTATTTTAGACCGGTGGATCTCCACCTGCAGGTCTAGACCCCTTTGGTAGTTAAATAACCCTTTCAAAGGAGTATCATATCAGATGTCCTACAGATCAGATATTTACATTATGATTCATAAGAGTAGCAAAATTAGTTACGAAGTAGCAGTGAAATGATTTTAGGTTTGGAAGTCACCACAACATGAGGAACTGCATTAAAGGGCCAGCCTTAAGAAGACTGAGAACCACTGCTTTAGGCTTTCTGTATTTCTGCACGTAGCTCAAAGTAAGCCCCTCTATCTATGACAGGCCCTTCTCATGGCTAGTTTTACTTTCTGTGGGGTGATGTCATAAAGACTATGTATTCTATATATTTCTTTTTTGTTTAAAGATAGGAGTACACTGTCGCTGTCTTCAGACACACCAGAAGAGGGCATTAGATTCCATTACAGATGGTTGTGAGCCACCATGTGGTTGCTGGGAATTGAACTCAGGACCTCTGGAAGAGCAATCAGTGCTCTTAACCACTGAGCCATCTCTCCAGCCCCCTCTATATTTCTTCTAACACAGAGAAGGGCAAAGAAGCTCAAACCTGCCCAGCCATACCCATGTCCCAGTTATGGCTTTGTGTCCAATTAGGTCCTCTGGCATTGAGCTCCACCAGTTCAATAAAACCAGCAAGGACAGGAACAGGGCCAGGAGGGGTTGTACAGCTGGAGAAACAGCTCAACAGTTAAGAGCTTACACCACTCTTTCCCTGGTCTTCCAGAGGACCAGGTTCAGTCAAAGCATCAATATAGGGCAGCTTAAAACCTCCTGAAACTTTGGCTCCAAGAGATCTGAAACCTCTAGCCTCCAAGGGCACCCATATATGTGTGCACATACCCCACACAAATGCATCCACAGAACTAATTTAAAAATTAATCTTTTTCAAAAAGCCAAAGAGTGAAGCTGAGTATTGTGGATTATGCCTTTCATCATATCAACTGGGAAGTTGAGGCAGAAAGACTGTCACAGGTTTGAAGCCAGTCTGAGCTCAGAGTTGAGATTCTGTCTTGAAAATCCGACCCATTCCCAAAATTCCAAGCCAATTACCCAAGTAACAAGACTTAAGTTACCTGGCCATGCTTGGAGAAGGCTTCCTGGAGAAGCTGCTGCAGCTCCTTCCGGGACAGCCTGTAGTCCACATTGCTGACCTGGATGTCAACGCCGTTTGCAAATGGGTCTGAGCAGTCAGCAGTGCTGCTGGGATTGGCAATGTTGAAAGCGAGTGGCGAGGCGGTGTTCAAAGGGTTTGGAGACATACTCCTGGAGAGAACAGATAAGATACAAATCATCCTGTGGTCTGGGGTTCTGCTACTCTGACTGTCTGAAGCTACTGATGAAGAGACTTTCCTATTTGATGTTGCAACGTGTTTTCCCTTAAACCCTATGCTGATCGAGGCTTAACATCTAAAGTGCAAGTGAACCTCAATAAAAAAAATTATTCGATATCAAATGTTATGTCACAGAAATATTTAAAGCAAAAAGGAATAAATATTCCTTAGGAAGCCTTGCTGAATTGAAACTCTACTCCAAGCATTTTAGTCTTACAAGTTTAGGCTCTAATGTTTAATTTGAACCTCCTCGGACTGAAGGCAGGCTCTAGTGTCAACGGTTACACGAGAAATTATACATTTCCTTTCTGCAGTACTTTTTAAAAAATAAAAACTGTTGGAGACAGAGACTCACTATATAGCTTTTGCTGTCCTGAAATTCACTATGTAGACCAGGCTGGACTCGATCTCCCAGAGATCTAAGATCACTATCTCTCAAGCGCTAGGATCAACAATGTGCGACACTGTACTTGGCTTTTGCAGTGATTCTTAACTAGCTTTCTACAGAAAATGCAGTGTGAGAACCGGTCTTATAGCAGCCCCGTCTGCCAATTCTCACAAAGTGGGTTTCCAGCGGCCTTCTACGAAGTACCATATTGAGAGCCGCCAATGTACATCTCATTTTGGCTTCCCTGGACAAAAATAGTGTAAGGTATTATTTGCCTAGTTGGTAGTTTTTATTCAAGGCCTTGATCAGTTACCCAGGCTGGCCTTCAACTCATCAGGCTTGTGAGCCTCCTGCCTCGGCCTCCCAAATTCTGAAAAATACAGGCATGCACACCACAGCTGAGCACGAGGACATCCTAATGCTCTTCCCTGTTCACATGGACTCACCTAGCTTTCCAAATGGAGGACAATGGAGGAAAGCACTGCCCCGGAATACAGCTATGGTGGCCTGAAGGGGAGGGCCTGGGAATATCAGCTATGGTGGTCTGAAGGGAGGGGCTGGCAGTGAGGGTCTCTAACTCAGAGATCTAGAACCTTCCTGTTGCACAGCCATCCCATGGGTGAGAAAGCTGGACTTACCTCGGAGACCAAGACTGAGGGGTGAGCAGAGGACTGACTTGCCTTGAGGTGATCAGCTGGCTGAAGGCAGATGGGTAGCTCACTTGGAAGACAGTCCCCTCTCTCTTTTTCTTCTCTACGGGAGAGCTGGCAATGCTCTGGGGACTGAGATTCTCTTTTCTAACAGGAAGGAGAATTTAAGAGTAATGTCACGGGTCTCCATAATTTCACAGAAGCATCTCCCACAAAAGAAAAACTGGACATACTTCTGACTGCTTCTTTGAAGTGGCTCCGTCACACCTGTGTTATTCGGTGTGGGCACTGAAGCGGTTGGGCCACCGTTAGGCAGTGTGGCCAGCCTCCCATGGCCTTGCTGGTGGTCACAGTTTCTATGGCCAGGCTTTGGTTCCATTCGGCAGAGCTCCTGTCAAGACGCAAGTATGGCGGCCTTAAACCTCGGTACCTCAGATGGGTGAGATTCTACACAGAGTAAAATGACAAGTAAGAGGATACAACAGGAGCCAGCAGGCCTGGGGCACACAGAAAGAAACCAAACCTGCCATAAACTTCATAAGCGAGAGAGGTCAAAATTATCTGTAAACCTTTAAAAGTTTTTTTTTTTTTTTAATTTTTGTAGCAGATCCAAAATTTGCCTGCAACCCTTTCCCAGGCCTGGCTTTGGCACTGGGTGACCGATTACTTGTGTCTTTGATGAGGCACAATTTTGTGTTCTTAACTTTTTGGGGAGACTTGGCTTTATTGGCAATAACATTTGAACTCTTGGCTTCAAAGAATTCTCCATGTTTTTGGAGTGAAGGATACAATGATCCTGTTTGCCAAAGACATCGTCGTTTTCCATTTGCTTCTGGGCCCGCTCGGCGCCATCTTGGTTTATGAAGCGGAGAATGGCGCGGCAGCCTGTGGTACTTAGCTCCTTGCCACCACAGTTACTGAGAGGCGCCTGAGCCTGCTGCTGATGCTCCTGCCATCTTTATTTGCTGGCAGGTTGTAAACATAGAGTAGAGTGTGGCACTTCGAGCATTGGAAGAAAAGTGTTAGATCATGTTTGACCTAAAGTATACATTCAAGTTCAAAACCAGAACAAGTGCCGTTCCCACTGCAGCTAATACACAAGGGGAAAGAACACAACTTTGACGGGAGAGGGGAAACCTATTCAGTGTAGTGTCGTTCCCAATAATCAGCTAGGCACAGCTATAGTGAGACATTCCGTTTCTATACAATGTCCAGAAAAATGTCAACCTAGAGCTGGGTGACTAGCTGCCTGGGGTGACGAGGGGTCACCACTGACTGGCCGACATCACATGGAAACCATTGCAAACTGAAGGTACAACCAGTGAATGTTAAAAACCAATGGAATGTCCTTGTTGGTCAATAGCCTGGAACTTCTGTGATTAGAACGCTTCCAGATAACCTGGAATGCATGCATCAAGAAACAAAACAGCTCGGATGCTCGGAAAATGAAGACAACTGTGCAGAGGCTAAAACTGGGAGCCACAGAAAAATATTCAAGGGCAACAGCAGCAAAAGAAAAGGAGATTTGCTTTTTTAAAAAAAAAAAAAAAGATTTAGTAAGGTCAACTACATATGCAGATAGTACTTTTTAACCTGTCACGCATCTCAAGGAGATATTTGCACTCCTCAATGATAAGACTAGGAATCAATACTACTTTCTTGGATGGCAAGAAAGACTTTGCCAGTGACTTCTAACCCAGAGCTACCACAGCTGAGAATGGAGGCTCCAAAGACTCCCTGGATGAGCTCCTCTGTAGAAACATGTCCAGTAACAGGCAGACTGTTTAAACAAACCAATGGCCAGACACGCACGCTATCAGTCTGTGTTCATTTTTGTTTACTTTGGTTTTCGAGACAGACAGGGTTTCTCTGTGGTTGCCCTGGCTGTCCTGAAAGTAGTTCTGTAGACCAGGCTAGCCTCAAGCTCAACAGATCTGCCTGCCTCTGCCTGCTGAGTCCTGGGATTAAAGGCATGCACCACCACCACCCAGCTTGTCAGCCAGCATTCTAATGGGAGATTCATACCAATATTTTATGTGGACACAGAAGTGCACCCAAGTTATGACATTAAGTTGCAAAAAAAAAAAAAGACATGTGACTTAAATTATTTTTTAACATTTGGAGAACAGCACTAACATAAACAGTGGTCCCCTCAAGGTAGGCCTGTGAGGTTCTGTGCTCTAAATGTTGTTTTTGTTTTTATACAGACATTACTTTTGTATTGGGAACTTCCTTTTCACGTGGGTTATGTCAACCAGTCATCCATAAAACCTCACCCTTCCTGTGACACCTGCAACTCAAAGCCCAGGCAAAGCTAGCACAGCTTATTAAAAGGCTGGGCTGAAGCCCAGGAAAGAAACACTGCGCCACTCTGGTGAATGAGAAAGCATCCCACGTGACTGAATATTCTGGATAGCTGGTCTTTTTAAATCATAAGACCTCCCACGTGGTCAAGCTCTCTGCCAAAATACAACTGAGTTGATGGCCATGTGCAGTTAGAGAGCACAGGGCAGATTAGAAGGCAGGTGATGCAGCTCTGGTCACAGGTCCCCGAAACGAAAGTGATGAGATGAGAAAGAGGCTCAAAAGGCCGCAGTAGGCTGCGATGCTGTCCCTTAGACTAGAGTCTGCAACCTCCAATGTGAATCATCCCTCACGTGGTTTTGATCAGGATAGACCCTGGGCTTGCTGGCATCCGGTACTAGCAGGGAACACTAACTTCTACCTCCTCCTGTGATGACACTGGATGCCATCCTTTCTTCTTGTTTTTGAGATTAAGGTCTCCCTATGCAGCCCAGGTTAGCCTGGAACTTGTGAGACACTGCTTCTAACTTGTAACTGTTGAGATTATGAGATTACAATTACATGTCCCAAGTACTGGGTTGGACATGATCTTTTATAAAACACATCTGCAACCATAGTTATCTTTTTTTTTTTTTTTTTTTGGTTTTTTTTTTTTTGGGGGTGGGCAAACCCCGGGCCTTTCTTCCTAGCAAGCTCTTTACCACTGGCCTAAATCCCCAACCCCCACCTATCTAAACCCCCCCCCCCCACAGTTATCTTTTTAAATTATATATTAAAAACGCATTTAATGTCTGGGGCAGTCATTCTCCTGGTGCACCTACATGGAAGTCTTTTTCATCAGTGTTAGGATTTCTTTCCGATGTTATACATTCCCCCAAAGGTATACACTATGGTTCAGCACTGTGGCAATCATCCTTATCCCAAATCGATTCTAGCAGAAATGTTGAGCCTGGGAATGTGTTCACACTCTCCTAATATGTGTGCCCTATTAACACCCAATGGCACCCATGCATGACAAGAAACACACAGGAAAAAAGGCATTTTCTGGCAGCTTAGGGAAAAAAATTGCCGAGATGCACAATTGCTCTGTTATCTGAAGGCTGACACACAAGTGTGTGAGCTCTTGCCATGTTCTTTACTCTTAATGCCTGGAGCAAATGATGCTTCTTCCACTGTCTCATCCATTTGACATTAAGTGCCTCAAGGCTTGGGGACAATGACAAGTGCCTATCTCTGAAGTAAAGTTGGCTCTCTAGGCAAGTCTGAAAGGCATTACAAGAAAACTCATCTGTACCTGTTCAAGACAAGACTTTGTGGTTGTTAAGCTTATTTCAAACTCTAATCAACCTCTCACAAAAACCAACACCCCTGGGCTTGGTGACCCCTTACCAAGCAAGGGCAGTCTCTCAGCCTCCAAAACCTATCACTAGGAAACAGCAAAAGCAACAGAAACCCACTCACAGGAATCTTCAGTGGTAACCTGGGGGATAGATCAGAAGTGAACTCTTCAAATCTGATCAGCTGGTTAGCATGATGCAACAAGGCTTCAGAGGCCTGGTCTTTATGGACCAAAATGATGTGGAAACCATGCCGGTGCCTGAGATCACTGAGTTCTAATGCAAACTTGACATCAGCTGAAAGAAGAAACAAACAGTATTAGAAACATTCAACAGAGACAGCCCTGAACGGCTAACGTCGTGTCCAAGACAGGCAGGCCTGGCTCAGGGTCAGTCACTCTCCTCTTTTTGAACAGGAGCACATTTTCTCATGAAGGGTTAAACATGACAGGGCAATCATATCACACACCCAAGACTCAGCTACCTTCTAATATTAACAGGGAGCAGGTATTAACATGTTGGGGAGATGCAAATCTGAAAATTATTCATCTTGCACTTTTTTTTTTTTTAATTCTTTTTTTCGGAGCTGGGGACCGAACCCAGGGCCTTGCGCTTCCTAGGCAAGCACTCTACCACTGAGCCAAATCCCCAACCCCCATCTTGCACTTTTTAAGTTATAATACTGGGGGAGGGGAAGCACTCACTTCCATATACACAAAATAAAACAATTTTCTTTCTTTTTTTCAATGAGGAGCATCATTTATTTTTATTTTTGATCTCCACAGTGATTTAGCTTGTATGTATTCTTTTTTTCCCCCATCTTTATTAAATTGGCTATTTCTTATTTACATTTCAAATGTTATTCCCTTTCCTGGTTTCCAAGTCAACATCCCCCAGTCCCTCTCCCTCCCCTTATCTATGGGTGTTCCCCTTCCCATCCTCCCCCCATTACCGCCCTCCTTCCAACAATCCCATTCACTGGGGGTCCAGCCTTGGCAGGACCAAGGGCTTCCCCTTCCACCGGTACCCCTACTAGGCTATTCATTGCTACCTGTGCAGTTGGAGCCCAGGGTCAGTCAAACCATTTTCTTGAATAAACTGGCCCTGCGATAACTCATGGAGAACAACTAAAAACTTAGATTCTTTGTTTTCTCTCTTAAGTTTTTCAGTTAAGGGGCTGGGGATTTAGCTCAGTGGTAGAGCGCTTATCTAGGAAGCGCAAGGCCCTGGGTTGGTCCCCAGCTCCAAAAAAAAAAAAAAAAAAAAAAAAAAAAAAAAAGTTTTTCAGTTAAGTGTTCTCTATGTAGCACAGGCCGGCCCTTCATGCTCAATCCTCCTGCCTTAGCCTCCTACATACTGAGATTATAGTGGTAAGCCCCAGCAAGCTGCAGACTCAGCCATTTCTCAAAACAGCTGCAAGCAATCATCACTGCACACCCTGTGTTCGCAGCTCTGTGGTCCTTTGGCTGGTCGTTTCTGGTAATTCCCATGCAGTCAGTGTGGCTAGAACCAATAAATGCTTCAACACTTACTTGACACAAGAACCACAGTAGCCGGAGCAGTGTGTGTATTTGCAAACCTTCGAAGGCTCTGGCGGAGTTTGTCAACAGCAGCATTCTTGGCAGTAGCGTTTATGTGAGCAACAGTGACCTGTGATCATTTATCAAAAGGGCCATTGAACAAGAGCCAGGCGGAAACTGACACACAGTTGGTCCACATTTTTTTAAAAGCAAAGATCTCACTGTGCAGTCCAGACTAGCCTTACATTCTTGATCCTCCTGCCTTAGCCTCCAGAGTTCTGGGTTTATAGAAATGCCATTAACACCTACCCCGAGTAGATAACACACAAAGAAAGAAGCTTTTCCATTATTAGTGTTGGCAATGGGAAACTTACAACTGGATCTCAACTTCAGAACTGGTTCTCCATATTAAAAAAAAAAGTGGAGAAATTATTGTCCTAACTTTCATTTCTAATCGCTTAAACTTTTATCTCCCTTAGGGAAAGCAGGTAGTCACCTTCCAAGTCACCGAGCTTTCTATGATATATTTTGTCCACAGTCTGCAAGTGGTAAGGTTAAGGTACACCGTGAGTTCTGTTTTATCACCAGCCTGTCACCCACCATCTGGAGCCTCCAGATCTGGGGCTGCATGACAGATGGAAGGGAGAATAACATCCCTGAGGAAGCCAAAACCACTGACTCTTAAGACTTAAACAGAGCTGTACCCAAGGCAAAGCACCTCAACCACCTATAATTTTCACTTAGATTTGACAGTTTGTGTAAGAATGTATATCATAGGATATAAAGCATATATCTGTGTGTTGCATATAAAGATATAATTCTATGCTAAAATGAAATGTTGATGGCATTGTTTATTCAAGAGTCAAAACATTTGGATTCTATTATAACTTTTCAGCAGACTTTGAGGTCAGCCTGCCTTGATTTTTTTTAAAGATTTATTATGTATACAGTATCCTACCTGCATGTATGCCTACAGACCAGAAGAGGGCACCAGATCCCATTATAGATGATCATGAGCCACCATGTGGTTGCTGGGATTTGAACTCAGGACCTCTGGAAGAGCAGCCAGTACTCTTAACCACTGAGCCATCTCTCCAGCCCCAGCCTATCTTGATTTAAATTTTAGTTCTTAATGCTTGCATGATGGTGCATGCCTTTAATCTCAGCACTTAGGAAACAGAAGTAGGCAGATGTCTGTGAACTGAAGGCTAGTGTCATCTACATACCAACTTCTAAGGTCAGACAGGGTTATCTGCTAAGACTTTTGTCTCTAAAATATTCTAAGTCTCTCATTTATAGGCAATATAATCACAAAGAAGTGGTTTACTTCTTAGATCGTCTATTGCATCTACAAATACTACATCCATTCTGCATGCCTAGGTCACAGAGCCGGAATGAAGCCAAAGCAGACAGCAAATGCAGCCACTACAGTGCTTAGTGTCAAGATACAAGCAGCGTTACTGAAAGATCAAATGTTTAAATTTCAGCATTCTAGGGAAAAGTGTGTGGCTTTCTCTCATCAGAAAACAGCATAAAAAAAAAAAATACCATCACTAAAACCAAACAGGAATTGGAATTTTAAGCACAATTCCCCAAATAATCAAACATACTTATTCTGCTAACACAGCAAATTAACATTTTTTAAAATTTCATTATTTTAAATTTTCTATGCGTGTGGGTGTTTTGCCTGCATGTATGTTTGTGTACCACATATGTGTCTGGCATGTACAGAGGTCAGAAGAGGGTGTCGGATGCCTGGGACTGAAGTTACACACAGATAGCTGTTAGCCACCATGTGGGTTCTGGGAACTAACTCCAGTCCTCTGGAAGTCAGGGCAGAGAACTGCTCTGGCCCTCAGCAGATTACAAAGCTTAAAACAAACAAACAAAGAAACAACAACGAAGAAACCTTACCTGACAATTATTCAGCTCTTGAATAACTTCCTTTTTTTCTTTACTGATGTCGCACACACAGATAAACTCTGCTTCTCTGTGTCCTCTAAAAAACTTCTCACGGATTCTCTGTACAACAGTTGTTGCTGACCAGCCAGAGGGCACTGAGCAGTTTTCAATATCCCAGAAAACACCAATGGGGGGGAGGGTCTCCAGCACCTGTCCAGCGACTGCAACTTCTGGTGATCCTTAAGAAACGTTAGTACTTTCGAGTCACACAAAGTGCAAAGGAAACAGTAAGCTGAATTAGCACAGATAACTGCCGGTCATTCTAAAGAGCAGAGACAGCAAATTACTGCCTGTCTTTAGGTCTAAGGATACCAACTTCACTGGCTAACCTAAGGAGCAACGGTGACATTCCAACGACATGCGGAGGCCACTCCTATTTTCAGTAGCAGCAAACCTACAGAGTGGTGTCATGACCTCATCTCCAGCTGCCCATGGTGCTTCTCCAATGATGACCAGAAACTGAGTGGATGCTAAGGTCCCTGGCCTGCTTCCACCTCAGTATAGGCCTGGCTTCCTCTTGGGTAGGGAAGACATTGAAAAGACCATCAAAGAGAAACTAGCACTGCTTCTCACTTGAAACTACTCTGGTACATTGTGTACATCTGGCTTAACCTTTCAGAGACGTTCTCTTCAAGAAAATGTCACAGTAGCTGCTTTATAGGGAAATGATTTTGCCTGAGAACACTCAGGTCTCAAATACGATTGATAACGGCACTACAGCCAGGCAGTGGTGGTGCACGCCTTTAATCCCAGCACTCGGGAGGCAGAGGCCGGACCTCTGTGAGTTTGAGGCCAGCCTAGTGTATGCAGAGGATTCCACAGCCAGGGCTACACAGAGAGACTCTACCCTGTCTCAAAATCAAAACCAAACATACAACTTAAGCGAGCTCAAGTCTCTGACAGCACTGAATCTAATAGACTTCCCATTTCTCTGTCCAAATTCTGGTCTCAAACAGCCTCAACCCAACGAAGGCCTATAATCAAAAAGGTTGTTGCCAAATGAGATACAGGAAGTCTCACATATACTTTAAAACACAAATGTGGGACTAGAGAGATGGCTCAGAGGTTATGAGCACTGCCTGCTCTTCCAAAGGTCCTTAGTTCAATTCCCAGCAACCACATGCCCTCTTCTAGTGTGTCAGAAGATAGCAACATATGTTTGTACTCACATAAATAAAATAAATAAATCTTTAAACACACACACACACACACACACACACACACACACACAAATGCACCCTTAGAATCACAAGGAAGTTTTTAGAGGCAATTAAATACAACATTTGTGTCAAATATTGGGAACAGCCCGAATGGAGGCTGTGAAGATGGGTAAGTGCTCAAGAACACTTGATGCCCTTGCAGACATTTGTTCAGTCCCTAGCACAGGCATGGTGGCTGATGGTCTTCTCTAACTCCACTTCCAGGGGATCCAGCGCCCCCCTCTGGCCCCCACAAGCAGCAGGCACATTCAGTAAGTTTACACACATGCGTGCAAAACACCATACACATGAAATAAAAACAAATCTTGGGAGGGAGGGAGACTCAAATGCACCTTTTAATGCTACACCATTATTTACCAAATTTTGAAGGAGCTTGGCCTAGACTGGTTGCCAACAACAATGGGGTCTCCTTTTCCATCCCTTTTGTTCCACAGCGATTACACAGAGGAATAGCTCGAGGGGCAGGCTGTATACTTGGAGGTGGTATATTCGGCCAGATTTTAGCAGCATCAGTTATGCTATTTCTTGCTGGCTGTTTTAATTAAATATATATAGGAAGACGTTTTAGACACACCAATACAGAACTCATATACAACTGAACCATCGTTCTAAACCTTTCACCTTCCTACCTGCTGACCTCTGATAAAGTGTATTTTCAGACGGTCTTGATCAGCACAATCAGCTACCAATCCAGTTTCATCTCAAGAAGCAACTTGAAATGAGCGGGAACCTGGTTCAAATGCTCAGTCCTTTCCAACCTGGGCATGCCTCTGATGTGAAGGAGAGCCAACATGCACCTCCAATAAATGGCAGGAAAGCCTTTCTTTGAACACTAGTGTGATGGGAGCCGAGTTTCAAGTTCCTCGTATTACAAAAAGACATGTGTAGTTACTTTCCTGCTGAGACGGGCCCCGTGTATAAGCTAAATTTAAGTTATATTCAACTAACCGCATCCTAGAGAAGGGCGAAACAGATCACGGACTGCAAGCTAAGGTGCCCTGTAGGACATGACTTTCTTATGACCAGAGGCTCTAAAAGCACAGGCTAATCATGTTAACTACATTGCGCTTTTTTGGGAGGCCTCCCACTTTGCCCTTTTTGCATCTTTCAGCCCCAGAAGCAGCTACACTGATGGAGTGTGATCAACATCATGAAGAATCTTTGTCCCAGTGCTCAATAAAGATATGGCGAGGGAAAGCCATTTAACAGAACCAAACCTCATCTCCCCCAGATAAAGAATAAAAGATACAGACCTTGTTTAGACAGTCTGCACAGTAAAGTGAGCCTTTAACCAAACCGAGGTGCCACATGTAGGTGGAGAGAGTTGGTGCACAAGGTGAGGTGTACGCTCTGGATGGGAAAGGCACTCTTCCAAATGCCCAGGAGCCCCACTTGGGAAGTCAGAGCAGGGGAAATAGCCAGCCCAGGTACAGCCCTGGAGAGTCTAGAACTGATGCAGCTGTGTACACTACCGTGACACGACTGGAAATGGAGCTGCCCACAACACACGACGGGTGCTTGCAGGAAGGTGGGTTACACATGCTGGGGAGGTCACTCGCAAGGCCCACCAAGTTGTTCCTAGCGGAGGCATTCTGCAATGAAGACACGGACTGGAAAGCAAAACCTGACCACCTACTTGACACGTGACTGTCCCGGTGCTTGGTGAGTCTGAGAGTGAACCCGTGTGAATCGAGTTCCCAGAACCTCCACTACTGCCACTGCCACCACCAAAAGGCCTGGGGGAAGTGGCGGGTTCATTGGGGCAATGAGCACAGCAGCTTACTCTGGGAACAGCTGAGAGCTGTTCTTTAGGTTCCTGAAGAGAATGAATGTCAGGAAGCGGCACTGCTGGGAAAAACTTAGAGCCAGCCTGAAGGGGAGAAGGTACGTCCTCTAACTCCACAGCCGCTTTCTTGTTCTCCATGTACCCTTTCTGAGGAGAGACCAGAACACAAGTGAATGTTTGGAGCCACTGTTTTGTTCTTTCATATACTTCTTCATTTAAAAAAATGGAAAATAATGTTCAACTCTCTTTACACCATTTAATCATAACTGAACAAATAGGACAGCATCCAGCTAAGACCAGGGACAACCGTAAGAAAGGTCTGCAGGCCGGCAACTAAAGAAACCTGCAACTAAAATTAACGCTATGTTTGCCAGAATCCTAAGACAGTCAGGCAGAAGGGTCTGGTTTTAGTTTTAGCAAGCCAGATCAAGTAGCCAGACCTCAGAGACTGTATATAAAACTTCTTGCTTCAAAGCACTGTCTAAAAAAAAAAAAAAAAAACGGAGATAAGCAAACCATGATTTCACAGCTAGCATTCAAGGAAGGTGGTTTATAAGCAAGTGGCTTCCTTTCATTTATTCCTGTAAGTGGTGAGTAACGGGTTTTAGTAGGGTTTCCTTAAAGGAGAAGACTGGTATCCCGATCGCTAAGAATGCCACCTGCCATTGCCCCAAAGGGCCCAAATGTGCTGCTGATAGCACTGAGGGAACACTGAAGCCTTAATGCAGCTTTTAATACTGTGGCCAGCGCAAAGACACAGCAATGAGAACTAACCATTCTCAGTTCAAACTCTGCACCACCAAAAAGGAAAAAGAAAGACGTAACACACCTTAATATTCACAAGAAATCCTGAACAAGAAGGTATTGTCAATCCTTTCTAATTTATAAGACTTAAAACTAGGGGTTGGGGATTTAGCTCAGTGGTAAAGCGCTTGCCTAGCGAGCGCAAGGCCCTGGGTTTGGTCCCCAGCTCCGGAAAAAAAAAAAAAAAAAAAAAAAAAAAAAAAAAAAAAAGACTTAAAACTAAGAGGGGGACCCAGGGGCAATGGTCACACCTACCTGTATGTAATCCTGGACTTTGGGAGGCCAAGGCAGAAGGATCATTAATTCAAAGCCAACCCAAACTATATGAAGAAAACTTATCTCCAAAGCCACTTAAGAAAGTATAGTTAAGGGGCTGGGGATTTAGCTCAGTGGGAGAGCGCTTGCCTAGCAAGCACAAGGCCCTGGGTTCGGTCCCCAGCCCCGGAAAAAAAAAAAAGAAAGAAAGTATAGTTAAATGCAATTTATTTTATACTTTTCATTGATTTTACTATACAAGCTTTGGAACTTGGGACTTTAAGAAGGAGTCAAATCCCCACCCCACCCCCAATTTTAAACACTTAAAACCTCTGCCACTCAGAGTAGAATTCTGAGTTGAGCAAGTGTGTTCTTATTGAGTGAGCGTAAACTGGCTGGAGAGACTGTCTAGACCACCTGTACTCATTGTCTATTCAATGTGCCATGTCCTAAACTAAAAGGCAATGTCTGCTCAGGGAGAGAAAAGCAACCAGAGAATTTCCAAAGCCACGGCTTAGCATCGTTATCTTGCTGAAACCATCCAAGTGTTCTGCTCCAAGGGTTCTCAGTTCCGTTCCCTTCCATCACCCGGCCAGACCATATGGTTCAACATTCTTTCATCTTTCTTTCCTCTCAATCTTCCGCCCCGTTAAAAAAGGAGTCAACATCTATGTTACTTCTCTGCACAGGTACCCATTTTGTAAGGTCAAAGTATGAGACCACAGCTGTGCTCTCGGTGCCACAGCTCTCAAAGGGTCAGACCTCAGAGAACAAAGACAGCATGGATATCAAAGCTCACCACAGGCTTCTAAAATTCGGTAAACTTGGTCGATTGTAACTATATAAATCTGATTTAGAAAAGTAAAAGACCTATGATCTGAGGCTGGGAGATGGTTGAAAAAAAGTATCTGCTACACAAAAGTGAGGACCTGAATTTAGATCCCCAGCACTTTATAAAAGACAGGCACACAACTAACTCCAGTACTGAGGAAGAAGCGGCAGCCAGATCTGTATCGTTTAATGGCTACCCTGCCCAGCCAAATCAATCAACTCCAGGTTCAGTGACAGACTCAAAAACTGAAGTGGGGAGGGGCCAGTGACCAGGCTCAGTGGTTAAAGTTGATCGCCTCCAAGCCTGACAACCTTAGTTCCATTCCTAAGATCATCATATCGGAGAGAACTGACTCCCACAAGTGGTCTTCTAACCTCCATATTTATGCCATGGTGTGTGTATACACACACACACCACACACATACATACACAAAAACAAGTGTAATTTTTAAAAAATTAAGAGAATGAGGATAAAGATACCCAACAACCACCTTTGGTCTCTACACAAGTGTACATACGTGCTTGTGCACACGCCCACATGAACATGTCCATACACCACATATACCATTTATCATCTGCCATTACTCATATCCCAGAGTTCTTTTCTGTGTGTGTGCAAATGGGGAGATGCTCTCATGTGTGTACAGACCAGAGGTCAGACATGGGTGTCTTCAATCTACGACCTTTCTCTTCTTCCTCCTCTTTTTTTTTTTTTTTTTTTTTTTTTTTTTTTCTTGAGCTGGGGACCCGAACCCAGGGCCTTGCACTTCCTAGGCAAGCTCACCACTGAGCTAAATCCCAACCCCTTCCTCCTCTTTTTAAGACAGGGTTTCTCAATGAACTTGGAGCTTATCGATTTGGCTAGACTGCCTGGCATAAACCCTTGGGGTCTGCCTGTCTCCATTTTCCCAGCACTGGGATGACAAGCACATGTTACCTCCGTACCCAGCTTTGCTGTAGGTGCTAGGGATTAAATTCAGGTGCATGTGCTTCTGCAATAAGTACTTTACCTACCGAGCCAACACCCCAACCACTAGAACTTTTCAAATCCGAATAGACATAGGCATTCTTGAAGGACAGAGCACATCTCCAGGTGAGGAGCCCCCTCTCCACTTGGCTGAAATAAACCTCCAGGCCAATCAGACTTTGCCTGTAGTTTTTCCTTTTTTTATTTTGTTGTTGTTGTTGTTGTTGTTGTTGTTTTTAAGACAGGGCTTCTCTGTGTACACTGGCTGCCCTGAAACTCACAATGTAGTTCAGGCTGGCCTCAAAACTCAGAGATCTGTCTGCCTCCGCCTCCCTAGTGCTGGTTCTAAAGGTGTGTGGCCCCCCACACTCAGCCTATGGCTTTCCTTAACTTTCAGATATTTCTTCCTACAAGTCTTGCTTAGAAAGCAAAGAAGTGACCGGCAGATAGCATCTAATCTCAGTAAAAGAGCAGCCACAGTGTCAGCCTCTCTCTATGCTCACTGTGAGTACAGAAGGGCCCAATTAAAGGACCTCTGAGGACTTTGAATTCTACTCTACAAATGAAGCCAAACGACTGATTTTTTTTTTGTTGTTTACAATGAACGAGCATATTATAACCAAACGGAGCAATTAAGGAAGTCACAGCCCATACCTTAGACACTCCTGAGTCAGTCTACCAAAGGCAAGGCCGATGCACACCCTTTGCGCAGGGAGGAAGCTGGAAATGGTGGGAACAGCTAACTCTCATTTGTAAGTTCTTGCTGCCGCCAACCAGCCCTGACCACTTTCAGTGATTATTTACCAGAGATTTCACCTGCGCGTGTAGAATATAATTTCTTTCAGCTGTCTCTCTGGTAAGGACGCGTCTGAGATTTTTACATCTTCGTGACAGGGTGATAGGAGAGTGGTTCGTAAGGTATTTCAAGTTTGGGCGGACCAATCACATACAGTGAATTATGGTCTGCCAGCCAAAGTCAGCCTGCTGCCTGTACACATGCCTTTGTGCATATCTATCTCACCTTTCCTGGACAGGATCTGATTCCATCATCTTGAAGTTGGGCCTCAGACTTAGAACAATCTTCTTCCCGCTTCAGCCCCCCAGATGCTGAGATCACAGGTTCGAGGCGTGGCGCGCTGGTATTTAAGTGGCCTGTAAACTGAGAATGTATTCTGAATTTCTTAACGTCTTGAGAAGGTGTTCTCAAACATGAAACTTAAACTTTAATATCTATAGTTTCATTAGGACATAGCTACACCCCTTCATCTAAATAATATCTACGGCTGAGTTGAACTGTAGTTAAGATGTGAGTCTTTGTCCCGTGAGCCAGTCGTAAAGCCCAACATATTTACTACTTAGGTAGTGTGCTGAAACGGAGTTTCTGTTTGCAGGCTAAGGGATGTACAAAGATTAGTGGCATAGGGAAGGGTCTAGGTTCAACCCCAGAGAGGCAGAGAGGGAAAGGGAAAAGAGAAAAGTTCGTTTCCTTGTCTGTACACAGCATTATATAAAGAGTGAATTAGAAAATGCATGCACTGTCCATTTTCATCACTATATCCTGTGCTCCGCCCAAAGCTCTTCTGTGGCAATCGCGAAGTAACCATTTGTTGAATGAAGGGATTAGCAGAGAATTTGCCTGGTACCAAAAGTTTGGAGACAAAGTTTACCATCACTGCTTGAATTACTATACCTGTTTTTAATCATTAAATCCAGGTTGTACCAGATGATAGTGGCGCGTGCCCACTGGAGAGCCCAGTCCTGGAGAGTCAGGGTTTATATGTTTAAATTGAGACCAAACCAATCGACAGAGTAGAGTTCCAGGACAGCCAAGGATACACAGAGAAACCCCGTCTCAAAAACCAACCAACCAAACAAACAAAAACAAACCCCACAAAAATCCAGGTTGTATATCACCCAACACGCTCCACTTTTATTTAAGAACTCGCCATATTCACAGTGTTCGTAATTTCAGCATCCTAGATCTTTTCAAAGCCATATCCTAAAGTGAACCACCATGTCAAACACTTCACCGAGAGCCAGAGACTTTTAAAGCTTCATAGATAGCTTGAGGTCAAAAGGCTCACCTACCTCTCTCCACACCAAGGCGCCTTCCATACTGCACAGGAGTCAAAGGCAGGAGGATACCTGTAAGTTTAAGGGCAGCCAAGTTCCAGGCAGCTGTGGTCACACAGTGAGACTGTCGATAGGCAGGCAGGCAGACAGGCATATACAGCGAGATTACTCAGTAAAAACAAATCTAAGGGAACATGTCAGTGGCCTGCAGCCTAAAATTTTCCAAACTATTCCTAGGAATTCCATTTAAGCAACTGAATCAGTCAGAGAAGATTCTAATGTGAGTCTTTCCTTCTGAAACTCTCGGTCTCTGAGCAACTTAGACACTGGCTGAGAATGCAGCGTGACATCGTACTGCCTGCCTGTTGGCTCTGAAGGCCACCTATCTGTGCAGCTGTGGGCAGGTCATCTTTCGTGAGTCTGGCCATCACGACAACCCCCTTACTTACAGAGTTGTGGTTCGGCGACAAGACATACCTGAGGATGAATTATTTCTCAAATGACCTCCTGTGGGCCACAAACTCCCAGTCCTAGGTATTTGCTCGTTTTCTACCTTTTACCGAAAATGACTATTAGATGATCTATTTTTCTCCCACATTAAAATATAAATTCCACGACAGCATCGATTGTGTGTGAATACATGCTATCCCAACCTAGCACCTCCACGGGCCTCACAAATACCAATAAAACGACCCTGGACAAAGGGAGAGGTCACTGGAGGTGAAGGAAGACCATTTAGCTGACCATTTCCTTGTATGCAAAACAGAAAGACCCTGGGAAGCCCAGAAGAGGCTGGTGTGACTAGAAAGCACCAGCTAGAATTACCTGGGGGAGCGGCTGAAACTGAAACTGCATCCAAAATGGCTGCTGTTGACTGAGCCCTCCCCAGTTCCCCCAGTGACATTTCTACCCTTTGGGTGTAGGACAGGACACCTGCCACTCGTTCTAAGCCTCACTGTGGCCCTTCTCCAGGTCCTTAGCATCCTACTTTGCTCTTTTTCCTTCTGGTGGGTATTTTTATACGAACAGAATTCATCCAATATGTGACCTTTTGCGCCTGGCTCACTTCTTCACAGAATCTTTTCAAGGATCCCCTGGGTTGTAGTAAGTAAGCATCAACGCTTCAAACCTTGCTGCTAAAGGCTGACTTACAGGAGGCCGCATCCTATATACACCCATCTGTGGACAGATAACCAAACTAGTCCTCACCCCGTCACTGGGCTCCTGAGCTTAGGATGCAGATCCTCTGGTCGAACAGTATTCCTATCCCCTCTCTTCACCGCCATCCCTGGGATACTTCTGTCTTCAACTGTCAATGTCTCAGTGTTCTGTACTCATGCGTGTACACGCACGTGTGTGCGCACAGGCACGTGTTTGAGTATGTGTGCACACACGTGTACACACACACACACAGCACTGACAAAATTGTTGAACATGTGCTCAGAGTCAAGCCAAGGGAAACACAATTAGGGGTTTCTGGAAGCAAGAGAAAACTTCCATGTAAAATGGCTTTCACTTCCCTCCAAGTTTTCCTGCCTAGAAAATTCACTGCTTTTGACAAATTGAAGTGAAGGAGAAATTGTCACTTCCACTTAGAGCCAAAAGTATTTCATCTGGCCGACTTCTGTACACTGTACACATGCGCCCTGGATGAGCCCCCAAGTCAGCCCAGTCAGTTGCCTCAGAGCTGTCTCTGCAACAGAATCAGTTCCCAGGGACGTACCATGTCTTCTGCATTGCCACCTCCGAGTACCCTGGATGTTAAGTGACATCTCAGCATACGTGTGTGTGTGTGTGTGTGTGTGTGTGTGTGTGTGTATGTGTGTGTGTATGTGTGTGTGTGTGCATGCATGTGTGTGTGCATGTGTACGTGTATGTATGTGTGTCTGCATACGTGTGCGTGTGTGTATGTGTATGTGTGTGTATGTATGTGTGTGTATGTGTGTGTGTGTGTGTGCGTGTGTGTGTGTGTGTGTGTATGTGTGTGTGTGCGTGTGTGTGCATATGGCACAGTTTATTTGTGGAGGTCGGAGGACAGTTTGCAGAGATGGGTCTCTCCTTCCACATGTGGGTCCTGGGCACTGATCTCAGGTTGTAAGGCTAGCTAGCCACCGCAGACATATATATGCCTAGCACTTTTATGTGAGTCCTGGGGATAGAACACAGGTCCTCATGCAAGCACTTTACCAAGTTAGGCCATCTTCCAGCATCATTTCTTTTGGTTTTTTTTTTTTCAAACTGAAATTAGCACTTCTTTAATGAAGTGGAGGAGAAAGAGGAGGAGGAGAAAAGGGGGAGGGGTGGAGGGGAGGAGAAAGAGGAGGAGGAGAGGAGGAGCAGGGGGGAGGAGAAAGAGAAGGAGCAGGGGGAGGAGAAAGAGGAGGAGGAGAGGAGGGAGGGAGGGGAGGAGGAGGACAATGTACCAATGGCCAATCCGGCTACTATTCTGACAAGTTAGGTGCTCCTAAGCAATGCGAAGCCCTTTATCTTCTCCATGGCACCGTGTGCGTATTCTCTATGCTAATTCTCAGTTGCTTCTATTACTGCTGTCAGGCAATGGGGCTGCTGAGGACACTTCCCCTGTGGGGTTGTCATCTCTGGCTTCACATTGGAGTCCCCAAAGTCACACTTAATAGAGTCCTCCATTTTCCTTTCAGAGTGGACTAGAGGCCTGCAGTTCAGAGGGAAGTCAATATTCCCAAGGTCTGGGCAGTAAGAGAAGTCAGCCTGAACCCTTTTGTCTCATATATATATATATATATATATATATATATATATATATATATATATATGATGTAGGTCACTATGTTCACCTAGTACACAAAAGGCCCCGTGTTCCATGCTTAGCACTGTATAAACTAGGCATGATGATATGTGCCTGTAATTCAAGCACTTGAGAGGTAGAAGGATCAGAATCCAAGGCCATCCTCCACTACATATGTATTTGAGGCTAGCCTGGGCTATGCATGTAAAGAAAACAAACAAACAAACAAACCTAATTTGAAAAAAAAAAAAAAGTCCCGGAACTAGAGAGATGGCTCAGCAGTTTCTAACACTGGCTGCTTTTCCAGAGGACCAGGTTTCAATGCCCAGCACCCAGATGACAGCTCACAACTGTCTGCAACTCCAGTTCCAACGGATCCAACACCTTCGTATAGATAAACATGCAGGCAAAACACCAATGCACGTACAGCAAGAATAAATAAAGTGTTATAAAAAAAGAAGGAAGAAGTCCTTCTCTTCTAATCTGTGATTAGATTTCTCAATCTAATCACAGTGTCAAAACCTCAATAAACATCTGATCCAAATGTCTATGCCCTGTTCCAGGATGAAAGAAAGTAGATGTATTCAGGGTGTCCTTGTCCTAGACCTGACGTCATTAACCTACTATAAAAGACATCAATGCTCTTATTACTACTTGTAAACATTCAAAACCTTGCCATGGATAGGGAAATGCAGAATTAATGTTTTGTGGGTCAACCTCTCCGTTCCTTGACCCCCTTTCTGAAGAAAGTAAAAGGAAAGACAGCAAAGCACAAGAATCCAAGGCCATCCTCCACTACATATGTATTTGAGGCTAGCCTGGGCTATGCATTTAAAGAAAACAAACAAATAAACAAACAAACCTAACTTGAAAAAGGATTCTGTGCTGAACGGGCAGGTCGAAGGCGTGTTTCAGGTGGCACTACATGTCAGAGGCTGTGGAGACTGGTCTGGGTTGCTTATTTTGCTTAGGCTTTGCAAGACTTTGTTCCATGGCTCTGTGAAGAGCAGAGCATCACAGAATCGAGCCTGTGATTAAGTCAAACTGCTCACCTCAGGGTACTAGGAAGCAGGGTCCCAGTATCCCCTTCAAGGGCATGCACCGGTGACATAACATCCTTTTACTTACAAGTTCACTCTGTGCACATGGTGGGTTCCAAGACATTAAACTAGCCAGTTCATAGGCCTATAGCTGACTGACCACCAAGCCTTTGCTTGATTTGTTCTCTGTCTGTCTCTCTGTCTCTCTCTGTCTGTCTCTCTGTCTCTGTGTCTCTGTGTCTCTGTCTCTGTCTCTCTCTGTCTCTCTCTCTCTCTCTCTCTCTCTCTCTCTCTCTCTCTCTCTCTCTCTCTCTCTCTCTCTCTCTCTCTCTCCTCTCCCTTTCTTAGCTGAGGAATATGTACTGACACTTCCTGCCTCCGGTATCAGGCTATCCTCCTGTCCATGATAACCTAGTGGCCTATTTATGAGAAAAGTTCCCAGGCTGTGGGTTGAAGGCAATCTCCCCTGAACTTTTCAAACACCGGACCCCAGTCCTCATCCAACTCAAAACTTCGGTGGAGCTCATACAGGTGTACATGCATTCCATGAGCCTGGAAGC
The DNA here is from genome assembly GCF_011064425.1 of Rattus rattus. NCBI lineage: Eukaryota > Metazoa > Chordata > Mammalia > Rodentia > Muridae > Rattus > Rattus rattus. The sequence continues at coordinate 160,357,711 of NC_046155.1, forward strand.
CTGACAAGGAATCAGAATTAATATAAACAGGTTGAAAACAGGAATCCTAGGACCTTGTAGGTTACCCTGGAATACTCCACTACTTTCTGTATGGAAACTAGGCATAAATGAGTACCAGCCAGTACAAGATTTAAGGGAAATCAACAAAAGGATGGATATTCACCTCACAGTCCCTGACCCATATACTCTGTTGAGTATGCTATCACCAGGCTGACATACGTACACTGTCTTGGACTTAAAAGATATTTTTAAGTATACCTCTGGCCCCTAATTTCAGACATAGCCTGAAAACCTTGGGATATCTTTGAATTACCCATGTTCCTGTAAGTAGCCTCAATACACTCATTGGTTCACCAAGCGGGACTTGACACAGTTGTAAGTTTGGTTTGTCTTGGTACACTTGTTGAAGTAAAGAGACATTTGGTCACATTTCCCTAGGAAAAAGTCACACGACAAAGGCTGACGCTGATTGCTAAGAAACCGGTAATATACTTTGTGTGACCTTCATTGTGCACCATCCAATTCTCCTGGAGAAGTACGGCCACCCCTCCCATCAAAGAAGTATATATTTACAGCAAAGGGAGACCATCACCACCATAACTGGATACAAGGCAGAGGTCAAGAGACTGCTGGGAGCCCAGCCTCAACGGGTGCATCTACCTCACAGCGTCTGAATCTGTGGTTCAGGAAAAATCATGGAAGAGAGGGTGGAAAGAGTGTTAGGACCAGAACCCCGGGAAGCCTGATTTAAAACAATCTGCCCTAGAAACGGCTCATAAATAATAGCAAAACAACGGTAATATCAATAGATACATTATCAATACACATGTTAATGTGGACCGGGAAAATTTTGGGAAGACCCCCACCCTAGACAAAGACTACAGGCAACTAATAATTGCTGGAGGAAGGGAACTGAGCTCTCCTATGGACAAGCCTCCTGTTGGTTGTCGAATGTGGAGTGGTCAGCCCTGAAACAATATACCCAGACATGACAAGAATAGACTCGGGAAGTTGCGTGTATATGAGATAATAATCTAAGAAGAGGCTATCGGTGTGAGGATGGGGATCGTGCTGTGGCAGAGCCCAACGTGCCATTCCCTGGCTTACAGAAACCATTGACCCTCAGGTAGTGCAAGGGCTGCAGGACAGAGGCAGCTCTGAGTTCTGGTCCCATCTCCAGAGGGTGAGCCCTGAGAGTGCCTGGCTCAGCGACTGCTGGGAAACTGGAGTGACCATAGGGTCCACTTGGCCAGCCCTGCCAAGACTTGCCAATACATGTCTGGCCAAGAACTGTCTTCCTAAGAAGGTTGAAACAATACATTACTGTAGTCCGGCTTGTAAAATAATTGCAGGGATTTTATTTCCCTTCTCATGGGCTCTTTTCACATCAGCTCCTGTGTGCTTCCACTTAACCATACCGTGGTGCCTTGCTTAGGAAACTGAAAAGAATGGAATGAGGACATGACATTCCCAGGATAGTGGAAGAGGAGGTTTATTGTAACATGATGGAGAGCACAGCCAGAGGCATTCTGAAGAGTCCAGAGTGAACGTGGCCAGCGGACTGAACCAGGACATGTGGGAGAGAAGTGGGGAGAGCCAGAAGCCAAGAGGCCCGGAGATGGGGAATGAAGATGGCCAATATGGCTAGCTTATATAGGGATCGGAGAGGCTGGAGGAAGGGAGGCCCAGCCCAATACTAGGGTTGAAGAGTTTGTGGTAGGGTCAGGATACAGCAACCAGGATGACTGTACTAGGTAGAGTCTGAGGAAGACTGGCAGCCAGAATCAGCTTCGATATGCTAAATAGGTACCTCAGCCATTTGCCCTGACGCAATCCAAGGATTGAATTTCACAATCACTTGTACGGAAGTTACAGAGCTAATGCTCCGGGTATTTTACTCCTTTGGATCTTAACATATATTTCGAGTGTATAAATTATCTTGTCTCAGAGAACTGAGAGAACCCATGTTCCTCATTCTCTCACTTACAGTCTCAGTCCCTTGGGTAAGATGACCAAACTCCTACCTCCTGCTTCTATTTAACCTCCTCTGAGGTCAAATAGTGACCTCACATTGTGTGCCACTAAGGCCAGCAGAGTAACTAAGATAGGGACTCAGAGACACTCCTTCAGCTCATCATGATTCAGTAGCTGGTGCTGGTTCAAACTTGGAGTCTGACCTCGAGTATTTATTTTAGGCATACTTAGGCATGGTACAACTTGGTGACAATTTTCTGATGATAATCAACTCAATCCTGTATACACAATAAAGCTTAAGGCATAAGAACATCAAGATTCTTTGAAAAGTACATACGATATCTTCCATGAAGATGGGCTCTGTAGATTAACTAAGAAAAAAAAAAAGCTCATCATAAAGGTCTGAGGAGGATCTGGTGTGGTCTCAGCCACACACATAGTGCAAAGGTCACCGGGCCATTAACCATATCCTCCCCCAGCCTTCTGAGCAGAAAGCAGGTTATACATCTCTCCCTTTGAAGACACAACCCTGTGCGCTTATCATTCCTGGTTCCCCTAGTGCTTATCTGTGAGCACAAGGACCTACATCCCATCCTCACACTGACAGCCTCTTCTTCTTTGATTATTTATTATCATATATACATACACATATACATACACACACACACACACGCACACACACACACACACACACACATTTCTTTCTTTCTTTCTCTTTCGCTCATGACTACTTAACAAACCATGACCAACAAACAACAACCCACCTTACCTCGAGACCCTAGCACTTATATAAAACTTGCTGAGGGGGTTGGGGATTTAGCTCAGTGGTAGAGCGCTTGCCTGGGTTCAGTCCCCAGCTCTGAAAAAAAAAAAAGAAGAAGAAAAAAAACTTGCTGAGTCTGTCTTTGTTGTTTGTGTGTATATTGTTTCAGGAATGACCACTTTGCATTGGATGGAATCTAGTCAACAGAAAGTTGCAACAGATGGCTGCTTCATGGGGGAAATTTAAAATAGGCCCAACTTCCAATACAGGAACAATTGCAGCTAGAACCTTCAGCTAGTTCTGGGACTACCCACCCCCCTATTCTTTTTGAGACAGTTTCTCTTTATGGTCCTAGCTGTCCTGGAACTTACTCTACAGCCCAGAATGGCCTTGAGCTCAGACAGCCATCTATCTCTGCCTCCTGGGAGAGTGCTGGGATTGAAGGTGCATGCCACTGTGCATGACTTGAATTTTATTTTCAAGGCAAGGAAACTCAGTGAAAGAGGGCACTCCTTCCAATCTGTCTCCAAGCTGCTCATGTCCCATCTGTTCCAGCTTTCTGTTGACTAGACTCCATCCATGAGGACCTCATGCCAATGTTTCCTTCCTCCCGTTACACCTTCTCCACATTCACAGCCCCTCTATAACATTCTTTCCCTGGTGAAGTCACTCTATTCTCAGGGCACCTCTATCCTTCATGTACTGGTTTGTATAGGAGGTCACTTGTAGCTGTCTTTGGCTACTTTGTGGGTTCTTCTTTCTTCCATCCTTCTCCACCGTTTTTCCAGCCTTTCAACCCTTAGCATTAGATAGGAGAGGAAAAGGGACGGAGGAGAAAGGGGGCAACATCATCATCATTACACTGCTTCCTGCTTACTGGGGTCATCCAACTCCTTGGAGCAAGTGTGAGCTTTACCACTAGGCGATCTAATTTATTTCTTTCTTTCTTTCTCTTTTGCTCACGACTACTTAACAAACCATGACCAACAAACAACAACCCACCTTACCTCGAGACCCTAGCACTTAGTATGCCTTCTGAAAAGTCCTCGGAATTCCCAATGCCACACGATCACAGAAACTATCTGCTGCTGGCAAACTCACGACCCTGCCGGAACGCAAGGTCAATCACAGCTGCTGGGAGCCATCTGAAGCAGCCCCATGTTATACCTGGGATTAAAACAAAAATATATACCTGTGATATTTCTGTGTCTTTTTTTTTTAAAGAAACTGAAATTCTAAAATTGTCATTTTGTCACCACTGTCATCAGCTACTGTTGAGCCTCAGACTTCATTCCAGATGCCCATTTTGGATGAGGATGTGGAAACTGGAACTGTGAAGCTACTCACCGTGACTGCAAGACTCTGATTCCTCCTCAGTACACCCATCTGTTCTCCTTGGGGTCAGGGATCTTGAGTACCCTGGCTATTCCTAGTCTGTTTATCCCATCTACGGAGTTCATCGTTAGCTGGCCAACGTCAGGATTCAAAGGAATAGAGAAAAAGCAGTCTTTTAAGTCAAGTATAATAATGAACAGAATGTCCTCGAGAAATCAGAGTGGGAGAGGGGAGCCTTGTCTGGAGTGTCCCCCATTGTTATCATAGTAGCATTGACGTGCCTGAGATCATGTGACAGTCAAGATTTATTCTTTGCCTGTTTATGAATTGTTGGGTACGGTAGCTCATGCTTTTACTTCCAGTATTCAGGAGGCAAAGGCAGATAGAGCTCTATGAGTCTGAGGCCAGCCAGTCTACATAGCAAGTTCCAGGATAGCCAGAACGTCATAGTGAGGCCCAATGAATAAAAGTGAATAGAAAAATAAGGCAATTAAGACAAAGCAATACTACTGAACTGCTGGGACTTCTGTCTCTAGAGAGCGGCGGGATGAGCCAACCTAGGAGGAAGGCCCGGAGAAGCTGAGGCGGCGCTGGCAGGAGGCAGGAGGTGCAATGAGTCGTTTCTCACTGAGACTACAGGTGCTCTCCCTGCTGTTGCCTGGCCAAATCGCACATCCATCCAGTGGTGCTCTGGCCTCACTAACAAGTAAGGAACTTCATCTTGTCCTTTACATCAGAAGTGTAAATTTTCTCATTCCAGACCTTTCAAGCAGAGAACCCAAATACACCCTTTATATTTATGGTCGCCAAAACTTCATATATATATATATATATATTTGTTCTTTGTACAACATAAAACAAATTTTAAGATTTATTTATTATATATGAGTACACTGTCGCTGTCTTCAGGCATACCAGAAGAGGGCATCGGATCCCATTACAGATGGTTGTGAGCCACCATGTGGTCACTGGGATTTGAACTCAGGACCTCTGGAAGAGCAGTCAGTGCTCCTAACCATTGAGCTATCTCTCCAGTCCACAAATTTTAAATATAACAATGTAAATGGGTTTGTGATAGATTTAAGAAGGAAACTAGGGGTAGAGTCAAGAAAGATTTTTAGAATATTTCTAAAAAGAATGCGAACACAATCGCATGTTTCTCAAATTCCCTTGGAGGCCAAAAGGGGTTAAACCAGAAATGGAATCAGTAGGAGTTAGATTATTTTGAGATTTTCATCAAAAATTATTTTTGGTACAGCCTAAGAATCTGTTACATCAGTCTGTTTGCAAATCATAGGAAGAACTAGAGTCTCCAGCAAGTTCTTCCTCCATGGACCTGTTATGCTTTGACAGTGTTCACAGTCTCCTGTGAAGTGCCCACCCTCTCACTACTGGCTTCTTGTTCTTGCTCAGCTGGTTGTGACACCAGATAATTCTGTTGGTGAAGCAGTCGCTAGCACTCTCAGGACTCTGGTTCTAGTTCCTCTAGCTTTTTGGGGGAACCCAAGTTCACCTGGAACAGCCATGCAGGGTACTCAGAGTCTGGCCACAGGGCCACGTCCTGGTCTTCCTTGTAGATGTTGACCCCCATGGCGTGTGTGGTGAGCTGAGAGGGTTCTGTGCACACCTCGGGGTCCCTCAGGTGACCATCCTTGCCACCCTTGCTGACTGGCTTCTTGGAATATTCCCAGATAAAGAATTCTCTAGGTCCCCTGGAGACCGGGGACACCCAGTGAAGCCCAGAGGAGGAAGTGGATCAAGGACCTCCACATAAAACCAGATATACTGAAACTAATAGAAGAGAAAGTGGGGAAGAGCCTTGAACACATGGGCACTGGGGAAATTTTCCTGAACAGAACACCAATGCCTTATGTTCTAAGATAAAGAATCGACAAATGGGACCTCATAAAACTGCAAATCTTCTGTAAGACAAAGGATACTTTTGTTAGGACAAAATGGCAACCAACAGATTGGGAGAAGATCTTTACCAAGCCTACATCTGATAGAGGGCTAATATCCAATATGTACAAAGAACTCAAGAAGTTAGACTCCAAAGAGCCAAATAACCCTATTAAAAATGGGATACAGAGCTAAACAAAGAATTCTCAGCTGAGGAATATCAAATGGCTGAGAAGTATCTAAAGAAATGTTCAACATCCTTAGTCATCAGGGAAATGCAAATTAAAACAACCCTGAGATTCCACCTCACACCAGTCAGAATGGCTAAGATAAAAAACTCAGATGACAACAGATGCTGGTGAGGATGTGGAGAAAGAGGAACACTCCTCCATTGTTGGTGGGATTGCAAACTGTTACAACCACTCTGGAAGTCAGTTTTGAGCTTCCTCAGAAAATTGGACATTGTACTACCTGAGGACCCAGCTATACCACTCCTGGGCATATACCCAAATGATGCTCCAACATATAACAAGGACACATGCTCCACTATGTTCATAGCAGCCTTATTTATAATAGTCAGAAGCTAGAAAGAACACAGATGCCCTTCAACAGAGGAACGGATACAGAAAATGTGGTACATCTACACAATGGAGTACTACTCAGCTATCAAAAACAATGAGCTCATGAAATTCATAGGCAAATGGATGGAACTAGAAAATATTCTGTGTGAGGTAACCAAGTGGGTATTAGCTCCAAAGCTCAAATTACGCAAGATACAATCCACAGACCACATGAAGTTCAAAAAGAAGGACGACCAAAGTGCCAATGCTTCAGTCCTTCTTAAAAGGGGGAATAAAAATATTCATAGGAGTAGGAAGGGAGACAAATTTTGCAAAGTTTGGAGCAGAGAGTGAAGGAATGGCCATTCAGAGCCTGTTCTACCTGAACAGCCACCAAACCTGGACAATATTGATGATGCCAAAAGTGCATGCTGACAGTAGCCTGATATAACTGTCTCCTGAGAGGCTCTGCCAGAGCCTGACAAATATAGAGGTGGATGCTTCCAGCCAACCATTGGACTGAGAATGGGGTCCCCAATGGAGGAATTAGAGAAATGATTGAAAGAACTGAAGGGGTTTGCAACCCCATAGGAAGAACAACAATAACAACCAATCAGACAACCCAGATCTCCCAGGGACTAAAACACCAACCAAATAGTCCACATGAAGCCACCCATGGCTCCAGTCACATATGTAGCAGAGGATGGCCTTGTCAGGCATCAATGGGAGGAAAAGCCCTTGGTCCTATGAAGGCTTGATGCCCTGGTGTAGGGAAATGCCAAAGTGGGGAGGCAGGAGGAAGTGGGTGAGTGGAAGAGCACCCTCATAGAAGCAGGGGGAGGGGAGATGAGATAGGGGTTTCTGGAGGGGAACCTGGAAAGGGGATAATATTTGAAATGTAAAATAAAGAAAATATCCAATAAAAGAAAAGAAAAAACATGAAGTACGGAGCTAAACAGAGAATTCTCACCAGAGAGATCTTTAATGGCTAAGAAACACTTACAGGGTTGTTCAACATCCTTACTCAGCAGGTAAATACAAATCAAACAACTCTGACATTCCACCTTACACCCATCAGAATGGCTAAAACCAAAAACTCAAATGACAGCTCATACTGGCAAGGATGTGGAGCAAGGGGAGCAC